>NC_057720.1:94157779-94159136 GCF_004010195.1 Chiloscyllium plagiosum | reverse complement strand
CTCTGATCTCCAGCATCTGCAGTCTTCACTTTCTCCTGAAATCTCTGGATATGTCCTGTCTCACCAGCAGGACAGATCAGGCAGATGTGATGGCACAGTAGTGTACACACAGGAACCATTTGCCCTGGGTGTACTCAGCATTGACTCCGGTTATCAGGAAATCGCATGGCTCCTGCTGATTACCACGTACCGTGCTCCCACGGCTGATGAATCAGTGCTCCTCCATGTTGAATAACACTTGGAGGTCGCACTGAGGCAATAAAATGGTGACAAGCCTACTCTGGGTACAGGATTTCAATGTCCTCTACCAAGAGTAGCTCAGCAGCAGGATTACTGACTGAGCTGGTCGGGTCCTCAAGGACATAGCTGCTCAACTGGGTTTGCAGAAGGCGGTAATGGAACCAGCAAGAGGGAAAAACATACTAGATCTTATCAGTATGAATCTGCCAGCTGCAAATGCGTCTGTCCGTGACAGTATCGGTAAGAGCGACCATCTCACAGTCTTTTTGGAGACAAAGCCTCACCTTAAAGTTGAGAAAAACCTCCATTGTGCTCAGTGGTACTATCACCGTGCTAAATGGGACAGATGTAGGAACTCAGACTGGATCTCTCTGAGGCACCATGGGATAACAACAGCAACAGAACTGTCCTCCAGCACAATATGTAATCTCATGGGTTTGTACATCCTGCACTCACCCATCACAATGGACAGGAACGGAGGGCATGCCATGAGCAGCACCAGACAGACCTAAAAATGAAGTGCCAACCTGGTGAAGCTACCAAGCAGGACTATCTGTATAATCAAACAGCATCAGCAGCAAGCAACAGAGCCAAGTGATCCCACAATCAATGGATCAGATCAGAGCTCTGCAGTTCAGCCACACCCAGTTGTGAATGGTAATGGACAATTAAACAACTCGTTGCAGGAAGCACCACAGATATCCCCACCCTTACTGATGGAGGGGTCTCACACATCCATGCAAAAGATAAGATGACAGCATTTGCAGTAATTTTCAGCCAGATGCAACATGAGATGATCCATCTCAGCCTTCTCCAGTGGTTCTTAACGTCACCGATGTGAGCTTTAAGCCAGTTCAATTTAGTTCGAACAATATCGAGAAATGGTTAAGAAGTGTAAAGGCGATGGGTCCTGCTAGCATTCTGGCAATAATACTGATAGCTTGTGCTCCAGAACTTGCCACCCACCAAGCCACGGACCGCTCCAGCACTGGCATCGACCGACAATGTGGAACATCGCCCAGGCATGTTCAACATAAAAACACGGCAAATCCAACCCAGGCAATTTCCCTCTGTCAGTCCACACTCGAAGTGATGGAAGATGTCATCAACAGGGCTA
>NC_057720.1:94143812-94157279 GCF_004010195.1 Chiloscyllium plagiosum | reverse complement strand
TTTGAAGATATATGAAAGAGGATTGATGAGGGCAGAGAGGTGGACATGATCTATGCAATTCAGTAAGGCGCTTGAAAAGGTTCCCCATGGAAGACTGATTAGCAAGGTCTTCTATGCTTGCTAATGCTTGCTATGAATACAGGGAGAAGTAGCCATATGGATACAGAACTGGCTCAAATATAGAAGGCAGGGTGGTGGTGGAGGGTTGTTTTTCAGATTGGAGGCATGTGACCGGTGGAGTGCTGCAAGGATCAGTGCTGGGTCCACTACTTTTCGTCGTTTATATATATGATTTAGATATGAGCATTGGAGGTATAGTTAGTAAGTTTGCAGATGACACCAAAATTGGAGGTTTTGTGGACAGCGAAGAGGGTTACCTTAGATTACAACAGGATGTTGTTCAGATGGGTGAGAAGTGGCAGATGGCGTTTAATTCAGATAAATGTGACGTGCTGCATTTTGGAAAAGCAAATTTTAACAGGACTGATACACTTAGTGGCAAATTCCTAGATAGTGTTGATGAACAAAGATATCTTGCAGTGCAGGTTCATATTTCCTTGAACGTAGAGTTGCAGGCAGATAGAATATTGAAGAAAGTGTTTGGAATACATTTCTTTATTGATCAGAGCATTGAGTATAGAAGTTGGAAGGTCATGTACAGGACATTGGTTAGGCCTCTTTTGGAATATTGTGTGCAATTCTGTTCTCCATCAATAGGAAGGATGTTGTGAAACTTTAAAGGGTTCAACAAAGATTTACAAGAATATTGACAGGGTTTGAGCTGCAGGAAGAGAGCAAAAAGGCTGGGGTTTTCTTTCCCTGGCGCATCAGAGACTGAGGGGTGACCTCCGTAGAAGTTTATAAAATCATTGGTAACATGGGTAGAGTAAACAGACAAGGTCTTCTCCCTGAGTAGGAGAGTCCAGAAATAGAGAGCAAAAGTTGAGGGTGAGAGGGGAAAGATATAAAAGGGAACTAAGGAGCAACTTTTTCATGCAGAGAGTGGTGCGTGTATGGAATAAGCTGCCAGAAGAAGTGGTGGAGGCTGACAATTATAGCATTTTAATGGCATTTGAATACTTGACATGAATAGGAAAGATTTAGAGGGATATGGCCCAGGTGCTGGCAAGAGGGATAAGATTAGGTTCGGATATCTGGTCAGCATAGACAAATTTGACCGAAGGTTCTGTTTAGTGCTGTTTATCTGTGACTCACAGCTCAGTGGGTTTCGGTCTCTTCAAAGATAAATCTTAGTCTGTTTTATTTTAGTAAAGCTACAACATTCAGTAGGGCGACGGTTTATTTCTTTAAGTGCACATCTTATGATACTTTGATTACGTTTTTAAATATAAGTTATTGGTACTAATTTATTGTAGAGTAGTGTTTTGTAAAGCTGTAAGACTGTGTGCCTTTTTCTGGGTCTGTGGCCTGTTGAGGTGCAGAGATGGCCATTCGTACAGTGATGTGCTCTTCCTGTTGGATGTAGGAGATTAAGGAAAGTTTCAATGATCCTGATTGTCTGTAGGAAGTGAGGATGCAAATCCTGTAGGATTTCATGGACCAGATGGAGCGATGGTTAAAGGTAATGAAGAATTTACAGGAACCGGGGGGTGTGATAGGTGGCAGTTTCAGAAAGGTAGGAAAACAGCCGATCCAGTCAAGTAGATGGGTTTCCTCTCGGAAAGGGAGGAGTGGAGGGCAAGTAGTGCAGGAGTCTCCTGTGGTTATTTCCATCTCAAACAAGTATACTGTTTTGGAAAGCATCGGGGGTCACAGACTCTCAGAGGAATATCGCACTGACAGCCAGGTTACTAGTGTAATGTGAGGGATATCAGGTTCCACGTGATCGATGGTGATAGGGGGCTCTCTCGTCTGCAGCACAGACTGCACCTTCTGTAGCTGACAGTGAGACATCCGAATGGGGTAGTGCCTCCCTACTGTCTGGGTGAAGGATGGCTCCGAGGGTGCAGAATATTCTGAAAGGGGAGAATGATCAGTGGGAGGTCGCTGTACATTGGTACCAATGACATCAGAGAAAAGGATGAAGTCCTGATGAGAGAATATAGCAAATTAGCCTAGAGCATAATAAGCAGATCCTTTTGGGTAGTAATATCTGGATTACTTCCAGTGCCACATGCTAGTGAGAGTAGGAATAGCAGGGTAGAGCAGATGAATGCGTGGCTAAGGATCTGATACGGGGAGAAGGATTCACATTTTTGGATAATTGGAATCTCTGCTGGGATAAGAATTGACGTGCAAAAGAAGGATGGATTACACCTGAATTGGAAGGTGTCTCATATCCAAGCAGGGAGATTTGCTAGTGCTACATGGGAGGCATTAAACCAGTGAGGGAGTGGGGGGTAAACCTAAAGAGATAGTGACAAACGAGGTAAGTCTGAGGCTGGTACAGTTGAGAAGTTAGACAGGCAAGTCAGGCAAGGGTAAGGCACAGAATGAGGTAGGACTGACAAGTTACAACAGACAATAGGTGCAGGAATAGGCCATTCTGCTCTTTGAGTCAGCACCACCATTCATTATGATCATGGCTGATCGTCCACAATCAGTATCCTGTTCCTGTCTTATCTCCGTAACACTTGATTCCATTATCTTTAACAGATCTATCCATCTCTTTCTTGAAAGTATCCAGAGACTTGGTCTCCACTGCCTTCTGGAGCAGAGCATTCCATGTGCCCACTACTCTCTGGGTGAAGATGTTTCTCCTCAACTCCGTTCTAAATGGCCTCTCCCTTATTTTTAAACTGTGTCCTCTGGTTCTGGACTCACCCATTCGTGGAAACATGCTTCCAGCCTCCAGAGTGTCCAACCCTTTAATAATCTTGCAGGTCTCATTCAGATCCTCTCTCATTCTTCTAAACTCAAGTGTATACAAGTTCAGTCGCTCCAATCTTTCAACATGTGATCATTCCGCCATTCCAGGACTTGACCTCGTGAACCTACCCTACACTCCCTTAATAGCCACAATGCTCTTCCTCAAATGTGGAGACCAAAACTGCACACAATACTTCAGGTACGGTCTTACCAGGGCCCTGTACAGCTGCAGAAGGACCTCTTTGCTCCTATTCTCAATTCCTGTTGTTATGAGGGCAAGCATGCAATGAGCTTTCTTCACTACCTGCTGTACCTGCATGCTTGCTTTCATTGACTGATGTACAAGAATACCTAGATCTCGTTGTACTTCCCCTTTACCAAACTTGACTCCATTTAGATAGTAATCTGCCTTCCTGTTCTTGCTTACAAAGTCGATAACCATACATTTATCCACATTAAACTGCATCTGCTATGCATCCGTCCACTCACCTCGCCTGTTCAAGTTAACCTGTATTCTCATAACATCCTCCTCACATTTCACCCTGCCACCCAGCTTTGTGTCATCAGCAAATTTGCTACTATTACTTTTAATATGTTCATCTATATTATTAATGTATATTGTAAACAGCTGCGGTCCCAGCACCGAATCTTGTGGTACCCCACTAGTCACTGCCTGCCATTCCAAAAGGAAGCGTTTATCACTACTCTTTGCTACCTGTCAGCCAGCCAATTTTCAATCCAAGTCAGTATATTCCTCTTTGTAAATCCATGCTGACTCTGACGAATCCTATTACTGCTATCCAAATGAGCCATAATTTCAGTCTTTTATAATTGACTCCAGCATCTTTCTCACCACTGACCTCAGGCTAACCGGTCTATAATTCCTTTTTTTCTCTCGCCCACCTTTCTTGAAAACTGGGTCAACATTAGGGTGGCACAGTGGTTAGCACTGCTGCCTCACAGCTCCAGAGACCCGGGTTCAATTCCCACCTCAGGCGACTGACTGTGTGGAGTTTGCACGTTCTCCCCGTGTCTGCGTGGGTTACCTCCGGGTGCTCCGGTTTCCTCCCACAGTCCAAAAAGAAAAATGTGCAGGTCAGGTGAATTGGCCATGCTAAATTGCCCGTCGTGTTAGTTGTTAGGTCTGGGTGGGTGCGCTTCGGCGGGTCGGTGTGGACTTGTTGGGCCGAAGGGCCTGTTTCCACACTGTAAGTAATCTCATCAATCTAATCATTAGCCACCCTCCAATCTGAATCTACATCTCCTGATTCTGTGTCTCTCCCTACGCAAGTGGCTGAGCGTCATCCCTCACCAACAGGGCCATCCCACCCTCTCTGCCCATCAGTCTGTCCTTTTGATAGCACTGCACTGCATTTATTTCAATGCAAGAGGTTTGACAGGGAAAGCAGATGAGCTTAAGATATGGTTTTGAACATGGGACTGGGATATAGTGGGTATTACAGAAACGTGGTTTAGTTTGGACAGGACAGGGAATAGATGTAAAAGGAAGGATAGAAAGGGGGATAAGAGAGAAGGTGGAATGTTGTTTTTGATTAGGGACAACATTATTGTTGTGCTTAGGGAGGATATTCATGGGAGTTCATCCGGTGAACTTACTTGGGTGGAACTGGTAAATAAGAACAGGATGATCACCTTATTGAGTTTGTCTGTGTGGGTTTCGTCCGTGCTCTGGTTTCCTCTCACAGTCCAAAGATGTGTAGGTTGGGTGGATAATCCAGGCTGAATTGCCCATATTGTTCAGAGATGTTAAGGTTGGGTGGATTGGCCATGTGAAATTGCCTACAGTGTTCAGGGATGTGCAGGCTAGGTGGATGGGCCATGTGAAATTGCCTACAGTGTTCAGGGATGTGCAGGTTGGGTGGATTGGCCATGTGAAATGCAGCATTACAGGGGTAAGATAGGAGGCTCTGAGGGTCAGTGTGGATGTGATGGGCGGAATGGCCTGCTTCCACACTTAGGATTCTCTGACGATAATTCTACTAGTTTTAAAATAGTTGCAGAAAATAATAGACCAGATCTAAAAGCTGGTGTTCAAAATTGGACAAAGGTGAATTTTGACGGTACAAGGCGAGAACTTTCAATATTTCTTTGCAACCCCCAGGTAAAGGGACGTCTGGAAAGTGGGAACATAAGAACAGAAGGAATACGAGCAGGAGTAGGCCATCTGGTCCCTCAAGCCTTCTCTCCCATTCAATAAGATCAGGGCTGATCTTTTCATGGCCTCAGCTCCACTTTCCTGCTCTCTCACTATAACCCTTAATTCCTTTCCTGTTTGCAAATCTGCATTTTGCCTTAAAGACATTCAAGTTGATAACGTCAACTGCTAAGCTCAGCAGGGAATTCCACAGACTCATAACCCTTTAGCTGAAGAAGTTCCTCCTCAACTCTGTCCTAAATCAGATACCCCATTATTTTGACGCTATGCTCTCTTGTTTGACCCGCTACCCCACCATGAAAATAATCTCCCTGCTTCTATCTTATCTATTACATTCATAATTTTATTTTTTCCAATACAACCTCCCATTCTTCTAAATTCCAACAAGTATAGTCCCAGTCTATTCAGTCTCTCCACGTACACCAACCCTCTCAACTCCCGACTCAAACTAGTGACCCTCCTCTGCACCCCCTTCAGGGTCAGTACATCCTTGATGAAGTAAGGAGATCAAACCTGTACACAATACTCCAGGTGTAGCCTCACCAGCAACCTATACAGCTGCAGCATAACCATCTTGCTAGCAAGGAAGGACAATAGACCCTTCACCATCTCTTTTACTCCCCTGGGATGTATTCCATCACGGCCAGGAGACCCATGTACTTTTGGGCTGTTATCTTTCCCAACACTCCCTCTTTACTGAGAATGACTGTTTCCATGTCCTCATCTGCCATTGCCTCCATAGGCCTGTGAAAATGAGACAACAAGAGTACAGAGACAGTATGTTCCTGTTAAGGCCATGTCTGGTAGGTGGAGAGAATACTGTGTGTCTAGAGAAATTGAGGGTCTGGTTAAAAACATGACGGAGGGATATGGCAGGTACAGACAGCTGGGTTTGAGTGAATCCCTTAGAGTATAGGGGCAGTAGGGATACACTCGAGGGAAAACAGGAGGGCAAAAAGGATACATGAGATAGCTTTGGGGGAAAGAGGTTTAAGGACAATCCAAAGAGATTCTACAAAACACTAAGGACAAAAGAGTAAACAGGCAGAGAATAGGGACCCTCAAAGATCAACAAGGTTGTCTGTGGAACCACAGAAGGTGGGAGAGATACTATCCGAGGATTTCATGTCAGCTTTTACTGAGAGAGGATATGGAAGTTAGAGACTTTGGAGAAATCAGTAGTGATAACTTGACAACTGTCCAGGATGTTGTACTGGATGTCTTATACATAAAGCTGAGTAAATCTGTGGGACCTGATCAGGTGTATCCCAAATCTTTGTGGGAAGTTAGGGAAGTGATTGCTGGGCCCCTCGCTGAGATAATTCTATCACCGATAGCCACAGATGAGGTGCTGCAAGACAGGCGCCATTATTTGAGAAAGGTGATGAGGAAAGGCCAGGGAAAAATACACTGGTGAGCCTGAAGTTAGTGGCAGACAAGTTGTTAGAAGGAATTCTGAAGGACAGGTTTATATGTAATTGAAAAGGCAAGAAGTGATGAGGGACAGTCAGCATGGCTTTGTACATAAATCACTAACTTGGACTTCAGAAAGACATTCAAAAAGGTTCCACATAACAGACTGGTTAGCAAGTTAGACACCATGGGATACGTAGAGAACCAGCTATTTGGATAAAACTTGGCTGGAAGGTTGGAGACGGAGGGTAGTGTTTTGGGGACTGGAGGCCTGTGATGAGCAATGTGGTGTAAGGATCAATGCTGGGTCCACTGCTTTTCATCATTTATATCAATGATTTCTATGTGAATATATGAGGTATAGTTAGTAGGTTTACAGTAAACATCAAAATTGGAGGCACACTGGACAGCGAAGAAGGTTACCTCAGAGTACAATGGGACTTCAATCAAATGGGCTGAGAATTGTCGGATCGAGTTTATTTCAGATAAATGTGAGGTGCTCCATTTTGGAAAAGCAAATGAGTGCAGGGATTATACACTTAATGGGAAGGTCCTGGGGAGTGTTGCTGAACGAAGCGACTTTGGAGTGCAGGTTCATAGTTCCTTGAAAATGGAATCTTCAGCAGGGTAGTGACGAAGGTGTTTGGTGTACTTGCCTTTACTGGTCAGTGCATTGAGTAGTGGAGTTGGGACGTCATTTTGCGGCTGCACAGCACAGTGATTCAGCCACTTCTGGAATTCTGCTTTCAGTCCTGATCTCCCCGCTATCGGAATTATATTGTGAAACTTGAAAGGGTTTGGAAAAGATCCGCAAAGATGTTGCCAGGGTTGAGGGTTTGGGCTATATAGGGAGAGGCTGAATATGCTGGGGCTGTTTTCCCTGGAGCATCGGATACAATTGTAAGGGGCATGGATAAGGTGAAATCCCAGGGTCTTATTCCCAGGATATGTGAGTCCAAAGCTTGGGGGCACAGGCTTCAGGTGTGAGGGAAAAGATTTAAAAGGGATCTAAGGGGCAATGTTTCCAGCTGAACATGATACGTGTATGGAATGAGCTGCCAGAGGAAGTGTGGAGGCTGGTACAATTACCCAATTATGCCTTTCAGATGTTGATGTGATTAGCAAAAGTTTAGAAGGATATAGCCCAAGAGCCGGCATATGGGATGAGATTAATTTAGGATATCTTGACGGCATGGACAAGTTGTATTGAAGGGTCTGTTTCTCTGCTGTACATCTTTATGGCACTACTAAAATTAAGATGGGTTTCTCTTTTATGGAGAGTTAACAGAAGGTCAGATAATTCTCCTTGGAGCTGAGAAGGTTAGGCAGTGGTTTCGACCAGGAGCAGATTTGTTTTCAGGATATTTAATTTACAGAGAGATAGAGGGAGAAATGATTAACGTCACAATTTTTAGTAACTACCTTCAGGTAACTGGCAAATAATGCAGGTTAAAAATGTGAAGGTTATTTTACTTACTAAGTTCTGAGCATCTGGAACAGTTTGACTTACAGCTGGATGCAGATTCAGTAGTTATTATCAAAACATATTTGAAATTTAACTTTTTTAAGCAAGGATTTGGAGGGCTACAGACAAATGGGAGATGAGTTGGGATAGACTGGCACCATCTCCAGAGGGGAAGAGTACAGCCCCAATGGGCTAAATAGCCCCAAACCCCTGTGCTCTGTGTTACTGCCCCATTCACTGTGAATGATGAAGCTCATCCCAGGGCAGAGTCATAGAGACATACAGCATGGAATTAGACCCTTTGGTCGAACTGGTCCATGCCGACCAGATATCCCAACCTAATGTCCCATTTGCCAACATTTGGCACATATCCCTCCACACCCTTCCTATTCACATACCCATCCAGATGCCAAATGGTGTAATTGTACAAGCCTCCACCACTTCCACGAACAGAAGATTCCATACACGCACCAATCTCAGTGTGAAAAAAGTTGCCTCTTGGGTCCCTTTTTAAATCTTTCCCCTCTCACCTTAAACCTACACCCTCTCGTTCTAGACTCCCCCACCCCAGGGGAAAGACCTTGTCTATTTTTCCCATCCATACTCCTCATGATTTTATAAAGGTCTATGAGGTCACCCCTCAGCATCCGAAGCTCTTGGGAGGAGCCCACTCATGTCACAATGGGGTCTGGGTGATTGACAGCAGCTTCAGACAAATAGGAGAATTGGCATGATCCTCCAGCCAATGGGAGTGAATTGGGGTGGCTCCAGCAGGCCAACACGTGGCCATAAGCTGTGCAGGCGCAGTGTCACGGTGAGGGGGGACCTAGTGAATGTGAAGGGAATGGGAGAGACTGCAAAGTCTGGGGAAGAAATGGAGTTATTGTGGACTGGAAGGGTTTATAAACGGACGGCTTTAGGCTGCTAGACCTGAATTAGAAATTCCTGGTAAATTAGAACCAAAAGAACTGCGGATGCTGTAAATCTCTCACAACAACCAAAAGGTACTGGAAATGCTCAGCAGGACTGGCAGCATATTGGACGAGAAATCAGAGTTAACATTTTGGATCTTTGACCCTTCCTCAGAACTGATGTTACTGAAAAGAACTGTCGGTTTATATGCAGAAGGTAGGGATTAAGGAGTAAATGATAGCTGGGGATAGAGTCCAAAGAGATGGGAGCAGTTGGACAAAGGAGTGGAGAACGATCTGGCTGGGGGAGGGTGAATAGCTGTTTATGGGGACTGTTAGTGGCTAACCATAGGTAATGTGTAATGGCAGGCTATGTGATAACAAGGCCTGGTATGTGGGTTAAGAGGCTAGGGCGCTAGGACATTGGAGAGTTCAGGACGCAAAATTATTGAATTTGATACTGGGGACAGAGGTGTGCAGGGTCCCCAAGTAGAAGATGAGGTGTTGTTCTTCCAGCTTGCGTTAACGTGTGGCACTGGAAAAGCACAGCAGGTCAGGCAGCATCTCAAGAGCAAGAGAATTGATGTTTTGGGCCTATTCCTTTCATCAGGAATGCAGGGATTGGGGGGGGGTGAGTAAGAGGGATGTGTGGGGTTGGTGGGAAGGGAGCTCGGAAGGCAATAGGTAGATATAGGTGGAGGGTAATGGAGAGAGGGTGGAGTGGATAACTGGAAAGGAAGATGGACAGGTGGGACAGTTCAAGAGGGTGGTGTCGAGTTGAAGGGTTGGATCTGGGATAAGGTAGGGGAGGGGAGATGAGGAAACCTTGATTCTGTGGTTAAAGCGTCCCAATGTGGAAGATGAGGTTTTCTTCCTCCAGGCGTCGGGTGGCTGGGATTTGGTGGTGGAGGTGGCCCAGGACTTGCATGCCCTTGGCGGAGTGGGTGGGGAAGTTGAAGTGGTCAGCCACAGGATGGTGGGGTTGGTTGGTGCATGCATCGCAGAAATGTTCCTTGAAACATTCCGCAAGTTGGTGTCCTGACTCCCCAGTGGAGAGGAGACCACGCCGAAAGCAAAGGCCGTAATAGGTGAGGTGTTTGGATGTGCAGGAAAATCTCTTCTGGATGTGGAAGGGTCCTTTGGAGGTGAGGGAGGAGGTGTGGGCACAGGTTTTACACCTCTTGCATTGGCAAGTGAAGGGGCTGAGAGTGGGGTTGTTCGGGAGCATGGATTTGACTTGGAATTCACAGGGAATGGTCTCTGTAGAATGCTGAAAGGAATGGAGAGGGAAATATATCTCTGGTGGGATTTGATTGTAGGTGGTGGAAATGGCAGAGGATGATGCATTGTATCTGGGTGGAAGATGAGAACTGGGGGATTCTATACTTGCTGCAGTTGGAGAGGTGTGGTTCACTGACAGAGGTGTGGCAAGTGGTGGAGATACACTGGAGAGTATTGCTGACCACATGGGAGGGGAAATTGCAGTCCTTGAAATACTGGGCGTTTTGGTATGTTCTCGAGTGTTCTGCCAGTTTGCACCAAGGTTCACTGGAACACTGCAGTAAGCATGAGACAGAGATGTTGGCCAGGCAACAGGCTCGTGTGTTAAAGTGACAGGCAACTGGAAGCTCGGGGTCGGTTTTGCAGCAGAACGTAGGTCATCAGCTGCCATTTCCAGCACCTCCACTGAGATGCTGCCAGACACAGGTTCCTGTCCCCTCCATTAACAGCTATGCACCCTCCCAGCCAGATTATTATCCACTCCTTTGTCTTTCCAAATGTTACTGTCTCTTTTGGGCTCCATCCCCACCTATTATTTACTCTTTAACCCCAATCTCCTGCAGTCCAAAGATATGCAGGTTCGGTGAATTGGCCCAACTAAATTTCCCGTAGTGCTCAGGGATGTATAGGTTAGGCGCATTAGTCAGGAGAAATGTAGAATAATAGGGTCGGGGAATAGGTTTGGTTGAGAAACTCTTCAGAGGGTGGGTGTGTGGACTTGTTGAGCCGAATGGCCTGTTACCACAATGTGGGGATTCTAATTTTCCCAGCTGCCGTCGGTTCTGAGGAAGGGTCACTGGACCGAGAATGTCCCTTGGTGTGTGCAGGAGGAGGAAACGGGAAAGGGGAGTTGGATCCAGTTTAGACTGGGAGAGTTTAATTACAACCTGTACAGGTTTTTAGGCCTGAATTAGAAACTCTTGGTCCCACGTTTACAGCAAATGGGAAAATGGCTGTGGCCCTCAGGCGGTGATCGGTCCTGGGTTATGGCCGCCATCTTTATTTGGGGCATGGACATGTCCTCTTCCTGGGTGGGGGCGGGCGTTTTGAAGAGGAGCATTTACACATCAAACACATACCAAGAGAAATATTTGTCTTTACTGTTCAGCCTGCACTGACTGTGAGTTTTGTTTTGTGAATTCATTTTATAGGATATTAATTGAGAATAATTGAGACAGGGATCTCAAAAGCAATTTTCTATCGTCAGCAGGGTCATCAGGGTCTGAATACCATTGACATTTAACTGTGGAAGGAGAAAGGTGTGTCTGTTCTGTCTGTGGGAATGTATCTTTTTTTCAAGCAAAAAGCAGAAAGATGTTCAAAGATGTTGGATCACCCTTATCACCCTTGGGGTTCGGGTTCAATTCCGGGCCCTGCAGCTGTGGAAGGAGGTATTGGCCTGAGAGGGAGCACAGATTTATCCAAATTACACCTCATCTCTTTATAGGAACTGTCAGATTTAGACCCAATCACCCACTTCATGATGTTAACCTTTGAACTCCTTATTTTCAATTCCCTGCAAACTTCTCATTAAAATTCCTTGTGGAGTCAAATTCCAGCACCATTTCAGGTGAAATGTTCCAGGTTCCGACAACTGTCTGTTCATTCAGAAACTGCTGAAGTCCATGTTGACTCTGGGGTTACAAAGGGCTGAATTAAAAGATGAGATGCTGTTCCCATTGAGATGCATTGGAACAGTACAGAAGGCTGAGGGCAGTGTCGGTATGAGCAGACAATGAAAATGACTGGGCTGCACTGTGAGGGCTGCTTGGCTCAATGAGTGTTTTGGAGTTGGGTATAAACAGAGCGAGGGGAGACAGGGAGAAGGTGAACCTCAGTTTCAGTTTTAGTTCAGGCCGTTCAGAAATTCACATGTTCCCAAAGGGAACTGCCAAGTTGTAAGCGATACCTGCTGAGTTTTTATTAACAGTTTTTAAAAGTGTAAAATGTCAGCTTAAGTAAAGATCGGGGCTTTTGATTATAATGGAAATGTTTGAAGTGAAGGAAGGTTGCTAGCTCATTTAAATTCTCTGGGAGTATCTAGCTGAAACTAGAGAGACGTTGTGACAGTAGCCCTCAGACCCGTGGTGTGCTCCTCTTGTACAATGTGGGACATAAGGGACGCTTCCAGTGTCCGTGATGGCTATGTGTGCAGGAAGAGTGCCCATCTGCAACTACTGGGAAACTGCTTTTTAGATCTGGAGCTGAGAGTGGACTCACTGTTGAGAATTTGCGATCCTGAGAATGTTATGGACAGCACGTTTAGTGAGTTAGTCACACTGCAGGTGAGGATTACACAGGCAGAAAGGGAATGGGTGACCATCAGATCAAGGAAAAGGCTCAGGAAGGAAGTGCAGGACTCCCCAGTCATCGTTTCCCTTCTCAAACAAATATTGTGCACCGCTTGGGATTCTATAACGGGGGAACAGATGGGGTGGACTCTCAGGGGAAGTCATCAACAGCCAGGTTCATGACACCACAGATAGCTCCGCTGCACAGAACTGCAGGAAGGAGAATGACAGAGCTGTAGTGACTGGGGATGCAGTAGTCAGGGTCAGAGACAGGCGCGTCTGTGGCCACAGACATGAATCCAGGACAGTGGAATTGAATCCAGGTCAATTTATTGATTAGTCCACAGACCAATAAAGGTCAGTGTCCCAAATGCAACCTTCAGCATTTGATCACCCTGAAGCTTTACTTTCCAGGGCCTGTGCACTTGTTCTGAGCCCTTCAGAGGGATTGAAGGGGATGGGGAGAAAACAGGAATAGGGTTGTGTTGTAGCTCTGCAACATAACGGTCACCCTCCGCTCTCGGTCTCCCCACTCTGTCTCCTCCCCACCGCAGGGAAAAGACCTTGTGTATTTACCCTATCCATGCTCCTACTGATTTTATAAACCTCTATAAGGTCACCTATCAGCATCTGACGCTCCTGGGGAAAAAAGTGTATTCAGCCTCTACCTGTAGCTCAAATCCTCCAACCCTGGCAATGTGCTAATAATACTATTCTGGCCACTTTCAACTTTCACAATATTGTTTTGATAGGAAGGAGACCAGAATTGCACGCAATATTCCAAGCGTGACCTAACCAATGTCCTGTACAGCCGCAATATGACCTCCCAACTCCGATACTCAGTGCTCTGACCAATAAAGGAAAGCATACTAAACACCTTCTTCACTATCCTATCTAACTGCGATTCTGCTTTCAAGGAGCTATGAATCTGCATTCCAAGGTCTCTTTGTTCAGCAGCACTCCCGAGGACCTTACCAGAAAGTGTATACATCCTGTTAACATTTGCTTTCCCAAAATGCAGCACCTCACATTTATCTAAATTAAACTCCATCTGCCAGTCCTCAGCACATTCAACCATCTGATCAAGATCCCATTGTAATC
>NC_057720.1:94139806-94143614 GCF_004010195.1 Chiloscyllium plagiosum | reverse complement strand
GTGATTTCTCATACACAAAGCCGTTATTAATATCCAGGACTTAACTCTGTACATTGGGATCTGTGTCACCCAGTTATGGGTGTTAATATTCTGGATAAAGTTCAAGTACATCAGGTTTGTGTTAGTGACTGTGTATTGAGTCTTGTTGATATCACCCACACAGGTAAGTGCCATTTGAAACGCAGTCCCTATATCCCGAACCCCGCTCCCATCTGCTCTGTCTCCATCCCCACCATAGACAGTAAGTGGGAGGAGCTCATGGAGTTTCCATGAAAGAGAGATTGAGAAAATCTTCCCTTCTTTCCACTAGCCCACCAGGAAATGGTAGTAGTGTCCTTTCCTCTGAACCAGGAGGATCGGGCTCAGAGTTGAGTAATAGCATCTTTGAAAAGGGTGATTGGAAAACATGCCCAAGCCACCAGGCCATACTGTCTCCCAGCTGTCCCTGCCTGAGCCTCAACAGAACTTTCCTGTAGTTTCTCTCCTGTCAGACTCTTCCATTGCTCACTTTGCCCAGGGTCCCCTCCGACTGCTGCACTGCTCTGTCCCTCACTGACCTGTCCATCCCCCAGTGTCATCCACATTCATTCATTGTTTACAATCTCCAGCCCTGCCCTCTCCACCCTATTGGGCAGCAGCTGCTGTCAATCACCCAGCTTCGTGTGCCATCTGGAGCATGTGTTGTAGGAGGGGAGACCAGTGCACGGGCGCAGTGCTGGCCAATTGTTGGTGTATGTGCAGGGCGGGTCAGTGCCAGGGAGGCTGTGGGTGTGTGGGATTAATCTGTCATTGGCAGTTTCCTCCCTCTGGGAACAGGACCCAGGAAAATGGCCCCTGCCCTGATATCGTGACAAGTGGTCGGCTATCAGTGGGGGGAGCATTTTGCAGAAAGTTATCAGAACTCGTGTGAAGATTCAGGAATGTTATGGAAAACAAGACAGATGGGCCTGCAATTAAAGTTTTAATTAGGTTCATCTTAGTTCAATCAGATATGATTTGGTCAGTGTTTGCAGGATGGTTCTCATCAGAGGGTCCGTGTGGGGGAAATAAATAAAATGTTCCAGATTGGGGGGAAAAAAATCAGTTTGGGTCTGACCAAGAAGGAAGCCTGGGAGGTGGGGGAAGGATTCACCAACATCCAGGAGGCTCCGAGTCTGACTCATTGATTTGATTAGATTAGATTTCCTCCAGTGTGGAAACAGGCCCTTCAGCCCAACCAGTCCACACCAACCTTCAGAAGAGTAACCCACCCAGACCCATTTCCCTCTGACTAATGCACCTAACGCTATGGACAATTTAGCATGGCCAATTAACCTGACCTACGCATATTTGGATTGTGGGAGGAAACAGTCCACACCAACCTTCAGAAGAGTAACCCACCCAGACCCATTTCCCTCTGACTAATGCACCTAACGCTATGGACAATTTAGCATGCCAATTAACCTGACCTACGCATATTTGGATTGTGGGAGGAAACCTTTTTTTGGTAATTAGTCTGCAGGCAGGAGCTAGGAAGCTGATTTCAAAGAGAAAAGAGAGTGTGTGAGAACTGGGTGTGGAGGAAAAGGGGTGAGGAGATTGCTTTGGATTTCAGTTCACAGAAGAGAGCAATTGTGAGACTGAGCTTTAAAACTTTGGGGGAACAAAGAAACTACAATTTAATACTATAATTGTCTTATGAATTTCCATCCTGTGTTAACGGTGGTGACCTGTTTTCTCTGTTGTAAGGTTCTGAAAGGGCGGATTTGTGGATGAGAAATTCAAATTGAACTTCACGTCCCGTTTTTATAGTTACTTGATCCGTGCCGATCTGAATATCATTGGCCTTTTCATGTGGAAGGAAAGGTGTGTATTCTGTCCGTGGGCGAATATTTCAAATGTCAGTGTGTCTGGAAAAAGTACTGAGAAACAGACAAGTTCATGTTAGTGTGGTGACTGTGGAGAAAGAGTTCATTTGTTGTTAAAAGTCTGAAAAAACATGGCACATTTCCCAGGAACAATTAAGCTACAGATTTGTTTTGTATGAAGACAAGTTTTAAGAAAGACACAAGGATTCCTGCACCATGGAACAAATGATGAAAACGAGATTGTTGTAAAGGAGTTAATTATCGATCATGGCTTGTAATCCATTGGTGTTGTCATGTCGGTTCCAGTGCCGTGGGGAAACACTGGAAATGTGATGAATGTAATGTAGGTTTCAGTTATTAAACTGGAAAAAGTGCAGAAGAAATTTACAAGGATTTTTGCCAGGGCTCAGGGGCCTGAGTTATAGGGAGAGGTTGGACAAGCGAGGATTTTTTTTGTTTAGAGCAGAGGAATCAGAGGGGGGATGTTTTCTGGAAGTGTATAAGACCATGAGAGGCCTGGGTAAGGTGAATGCACTCCGTCTCTTTCCCAGGGAATCAAGGAGTGGAGGGCATCAGTTTACGGTTAGAGGAGAAATTATGAAAGGGAACCTGAGGGTCAACAGTTCTACACAGAGGGTGGTATGTGTACGGACTGAGCTACCAGTGGAAGTGGTTGAGGTGGGTGCATTAACAACATGTAAAAAACATTTGGACAAGTACGTGGATAGCAAAGGGTCAGAAGCAGATGGGCCAAGTGCAGGGAAATTGGGTTAGCGTGGATGGACATTCTGGTCAGCATGGGCCAGTTTGGGCCAAAGAGCCAGCCTCTGCTATAGGATGCTGTGACTGCAAGTACATTTACTATTTCTCCTGCTATCTCTGGTAGCACCTTGGGATGTATTTCATCTGAGCAAGGAGACTTGTCTACCTTTAGCTTCATTGTGAAGACTGACCGCTGTGTCCTCATATTTCTGAACCCTGCTGGATACGAATAACTGGGCACAGAACTCTGGGAGGTCTTCTTTGAGTCTTTATTGATGAGACATGGCAGTTACCTGGATAGTGTACATGCAGAACACCTCCAGGCAGCATCAGGTAACTCCCCACCTGTCTGATGTGCCGCTCCCATTCTTATACCTTTGTGGTTTGTGGGTTTGAATGGACGCTGTCTCTCAATATTATCTCCATGGCAATAACAGTTAAAAAGTCAAGTTCATCTCAACACTTTGTGGTTAAATCACATAACCTTCCCCCACACCCATGTGGCTCAGTCAGGTATCTGACTGGCACTTCAGTTTCAGTGGGGCTGTCTGTCAGGATTCTGATGTGGAAGAGCTGGTGTTGGACTGGGCTAGGCAAAGTTAAAAACCACACATCCCCAGGTTGTACTTCCAAATAAACCTGTTGGACTATAAGCTTTTGGAGTGTGTTATGAGTTTTAACTTTATCAGGATTATCTCTATGGTAACAGTTAATTGCTTCAACAATTACAGAGGCCATATGTTCCCCGCATAATAGTTTCCCCTCTAGCAGTGTAAACTGCTATTCTGATCCTTGGATAGCTACTCAATCCCATCTAGCTTTCTGTTAATCTTTAAAGTTTTTCTAATCTCCCAGTTTCTCCTTGGTCTTTACCAATTTGTATGCTTTCTATTTCAATTTGATAGACTCCCTTATTTCCTTAGTCAACCATGGCAGATTACTCCTTTTCCTACAGTCCTCCCTTTTCACTGATATATACTTTTGCTGAGCAGTTTGAAAAATTATTTGATATTCCTCCACTGTCTGTCAACTGTCCCACCCTAAAGTCTTTGCTTCCAATCTACATTAGCCAACTCCTGCCTCATCCTAGTGTAGTCTCCATTGTTTAAGCACAGGATCTTAGGATTGGATTTAATCTTCCCGCTTTCCTTCTGTATTCTAAATTCAACCATACTTAACACAAGTCTTTTATCAGATTA
>NC_057720.1:94134343-94137191 GCF_004010195.1 Chiloscyllium plagiosum | reverse complement strand
CTGAGTGCATCCTCCAGGAGGCAGCACCATCACATTACCCCTGCCTACACCCACACTGTAACACAGGAACGTCACTGGAACAAAAGGCAGTGAAGCCAAAGGAGGACTTAGATATAGTTCTTCAAGGTAAAGTCATGACAGGGGATTGGAACACAGCAGGAACAGGAGACTGAGCTGGATGGTCAGCTGTTTCCCATTGAATGGTGGAGCAGGATTGAAAGCCTGAATTGTCTCCTCCTGCTGCTATCTTCCAGAAATGTATATAGTCATGGAGCCCCGGTAGGAAGGAGTAGGCAGGGCAGGAATTCTCCAGGAGATTGCACTTCCACATCAGTTTTCAGTGAGGGATGGTTTGATGGATTTTATTTAACTATTGTCTTTTACATTACAAAAAACAAATTTGCAAACCTTGTGGTAAAGTTTATTCCACAATAAATAAAAGTAAAAGAATTGAAACTATCTGAATATAACAGTTTTTAAAATTTCAAGTGCCCTTTCGAACATAATCCTGCCTACTCCTGGACGCCATCACGTTCCAGTTACTCAAACTCCAGGGAAATAATCCCTCCCTGTCTGAACCTTTGTTTTGATTTAACTGCTTTTCGGTTCTCATTCTGTGAGCTGTGAAGCGTTCTTTTCCCCCCATTTCTCCTACCCAGACATGTTATCACACACAGCTGAGCAACCTTCCCACCATCAAAATCACCATTACGCCATTTTGCTTTTTGTTAATCACCCGCAGTAAACCACCCATGTAACCAACTGAATATTTATAAACAAGGCCCATGACGGGCAAAGCAAGCCATTACAAATGACAGAGTGGGAAGGGACTAAATCAAAGTAGAGTTGGAGGTGAGGGGGCAGCGGTGGAAATAAAGCACTGTATGCCCTGTGGTGCCCACCTCTATCTGAAGGCATCGAGAGTATTGATGTACATCACATGCTCTTTCTCCAAGGACACCCTGCTGTGTAGCCTTTATCCACAATCATAGAATAAAATCCCGACAGTGTGGAAGGAGAGCATTGGCCCATAAAATCCCATCGACCATCTGAAGAACATCACGCCCAGAGCACTCCATCCCTGTAACACTGCATTACCCATGGCTGCACAATCCTGGACGCTGTGGACAATTTAGCATGACTGGTCCAACTAACCTGCACATCTTTGGGCTGTGGGAAGAAGCCAGAGCACCTGGGGGGGACCACATTATCATGGGGAGAATGTGGGAACTCCACATTAACCAAGGCTGGTCTCCAACCTTGTACGTGGTGCTGTGAAGCAGCAGTGCTGCGATCATAATTTAAATCAAAACAGAGGATCATTGCTTATTGTCACATTGCTGTTTGTGGAGCCTTACTGCCCAGAGAGACACCCTGAGGTTCAGAAAGTGGCAATACAAATTCTGTCAACTCCAGCCCAGTTAATGTGATTAACAACAACAACATCAGTACTCCAGCAGTGTCATCATGAACAAGGTCCAGTCCTGATTCTGATGAACAGTAACATCAGAATCAGAGTCCTGCAGTGATGTGAGAACGCTACCCCACACGGAGCAGGTGCATGACCACTTACAGGACTCAGTTGTGTTGAAGACTCAGCAAATCCCTTGTCACACAAAGAGATGAACTCTTCCTACCCAGTCTGAACCCGCTGGGGTCTCGGGGTGGGATGAATCACTAAATCCCTTCCCACACACTGAGCATCTGAATGGCCTCTCCCCCTGTGTGGGCTCACTGGGGTCTCAGTGGGGCAGAGTGAATCACTGAATCCCTTCTCATACACTGACCATCTGAATGGTCACTCCCCCTGTGTGGGCTCACTGGGGTCTCAGTGGGGCAGGATGAATCACTGAATTCTGTCTCACACACTGACCATCTGAATGGCCTCTTCCCCCTGTGGGGGCTTGCTGGGGTTTCGGGAGGCAGGATGAATCACTGAATCCCTTCTCATACACTGACCATCTGAATGGTCTTTCCCCTGTATGGGCTTGCTGGGGTCTCAGTGGGGCAGAGTGAATCACTGAATCCCTTCTCATACACTGACTATCTGAATGGTCTCTCCCCCTGTGTGGGCTCACTGGGGTCTCAGTGTGGCAGGGTGAGTCACTGAATCCCTTCTCATACAATGACCATCTGAATAGCCTCTCCCCTGTATGGGCTTGCTGGGGTCTCAGTGGCGCAGGATGAATCACTGAATTCTGTCTCACACACTGACCATCTGAATGGCCTCTTCCCCCTGTGTGGGCTTGCTGGGGTTTCAGGGGGCAGGATGAATCACCGAATCCTCTCTCACACACTGACCAGCTGAATGGCCTCTCCCCCTGTGTGGGCTCACTGGGGACTCAGCAGGTGGTACATTTGAGTTAATCTCTCCCCACACTGCGAGTAAGTGAATGACCTTTCCCCAGAGTGAGCTCGCTGGTGTTTCAGCAGGTCACTGAGTGAATCCTTTCCACACACTGAGCAGGTGAATGACCTCTCCCCCTGTGTGGGATCACTGGTGTCTCAGGGGGTGGGATGAATCACTGAATCCCTTCTCACACACTGAGCATCTGAATGGCCTCTCCCCCTGTGTGGGCTCACTGGGGTCTCAGTGGGGCAGGATGAATCACTGAATTCTGTCTCACACACTGACCATCTGAATGGCCTCTTCCCCCTGTGTGGGCTTGCTGGGGTTTCAGGGGGCAGGATGAATCACCGAATCCTCTCTCACACACTGACCAGCTGAATGGCCTCTCCCCCTGTGTGGGCTCACTGGGGTCTCAGTGGGGCAGGGTGAGTCACTGAATCCCTTCTCATACAATGACCATCTTAATGGTCTCTACCCCTGTGTGGGCTCACTGGGGTA
>NC_057720.1:94132679-94133843 GCF_004010195.1 Chiloscyllium plagiosum | reverse complement strand
TGGCTCAATGGTTAGCATTGCTGACACACAGCGTCAGGGACCTGGATTTGATTCCAGCATTAGGCGACTGTATGGAGTTTACATGTTTTCCCTGTGTCTGTGCGGGTTTCCTCTGGGTGCTCCAGTTTCATCCCACAGTCCAAAGACGTCCAAAGGTTAAGTGGATTGGCTATGCTAAATTCCCACAGTGTCCATGCATGTGCAGGTTAAGCCATTAACCATGGGAAATACAGGGAATGGGTGAGTCTGAATGGGATGCTCATTATAGGGTTGGTGTGGACTCTGCACTATATGGACTCTATTCTATTCTCATGAAGAAGAATGTACCAATCTCAATGTGCCGTGAATCTGTGGAATTCCCTATTCAAAATGCGGTGGATGCCAGGACAATGAGCAAATTTACTGAAGAGATACAGATGTTGAATTTGCAATGAGTTGAAGGGTGAGAGAGAGCAGGCGGGAAAATCCAGCTGAGATCAAGGTGAGCTCAATCATCATGGTATTAAATGGTGGAGCTGGTTCGAAGGGCTGCATTGCCTCTCCTGTGCCCAGTGCTTATCTTCTTACGGTAATAACTGGAAAGCTGAATCCAAAACTCACCACCTTCACCAAAGGAGATTTTCGGAAAATCAAGTGTGCTTCCAATTAAACCTGAGGGACTATAACCTGGTGTTGAGATTTTTAACTTTGCACACCCCATTCCAACATCGGTATCTCCAAATCATGTAAACTGAGGGGCGGCAGTGATTTATGGTTTTAGACAGTGTAGGACATTCACACCGTCCAGAATACTCTGTTGTGAATATCTATCCTGTACTTTATTACAAAGCCAAGGTCTCTGACAATGAATACAAAAACACCAAGGTAACATCGCCTCACCTCGTAATCTGATAAAAGACTTGTGATAAGTATGGTTGAATTTAGAATACAGTTTGAAAGCGGGAAGATTAAATCCAATCCGAAGGTTCTGTGCTTAAACAAAGGAGACTACAATAGGATGAGGCAGGAGTTGGCTAATGTAGACTGCAAGCAAAGACTTTAGGGTGGGAGAGTTGACAGACAGTGGAGGAATATCAAAGAATTTTTTCAAACAGCTCAGCAAAGGTATATATCAATGAAAAGGAAGGAGTGTAGGAAAAGGAGTAATCTGCCATGGGTGGCAAA
>NC_057720.1:94121026-94132136 GCF_004010195.1 Chiloscyllium plagiosum | reverse complement strand
TGATAAGGAAACTGAGGAAGGTGAGGAACAAGAAACAACCATTATCACGAAAGTGTTAGAGCTGGGCAAGTTAATGGAGCTAAAGGTAGACAAGTCTCGTCGCTCAGATGGAATACATCCCAGGGTGCTACCAGAGATAGTGGGAGAAATAGTAAATATACTTGGAGTCAGAGTCCTACAGCAGAGACAGGCCCTTTGGCCCAAACTGGCCCATGCTGACCAGAATGTCCATCCACACTAACCCCATTTCCCTGCACTTGACCCATCTGCTTCTGACCCTTTCCTATCCATGTATTTGTCCAAATGTCTTTTACATGTTGTTAATGTACCCACCTCAAGCACTTCCACTGGCAGCTCAGTCCATATACATACCACCCTCTGTGTAGAACCTTTCCTTCCACATGAAAAGGCCAAATGATATTCAGATCGGCACGGATCAAGTAACCATCAAAACTGAACAGGAAGTTCAATTTGAATTTCTCATCCACAAATCCGCCCTTTCAGAATCCCACAAAAGATAAAACAGGTCACCACCGTTAACACAGGACGGAAATTCATAAGACAGTGAGAGTATTAAATTGTAGTTTCTTTGCTCCCCCAAAGCTTTAAATCTCAGTCTCACAATTGCTCTCTTCTGTGAACTGAAATCCAAACCAATCTCCTCACCATTTTTCCTCCACACCCAGTTCTCAGACACTCTCTCTTCTCTTTGAAATCAGCTTCCTAGCTCCTGCCTGCAGACTAAGAACCAAAAAAAGGTTTCCTCCCACAATCCAAAGATGTGCAGGTCAGGTGAATTGGCCATGCTAAATTGACCATAGCGTTAGGTATATTAGTCAGAGGGAAATGGGTCTGGGTGGGTTACTCATCCGACGGTCGGTGTGGACTGGTTGGGCTGAAGGGCCTGTTTCCACAGTGTAGGAAATCTAATCTAATCAAATCAATGAGTCTGACTCGGAGCTTCCTGGATGTTGGTGAATCCTCCCCCCATCTCGCAGGCTTCCTTCCTGGTCAGAAACAAACTGATTTTTTTCCCCCAATCTGGAACATTTTATTTATTTCCCCCACACGGACCCTCTGATGAGAACCATCCTGCAAACACTGACCAAATCATATCTGATTGAACTAAGATGAACCAAATTAGAACTTTAATTGCAGGCCCATCTGTGTTGTTTTCCATAACATTCCTGAATATTCACACGAGTTCTGATAACTTTCTGCAAAATGCTCCCCCCACTGATAGCCGACTACTTGTCACGATATCAGGGCAGGGGCCATTTCCCTGGGTCCTGTTCCCAGAGGGAGGAAACTGCCAATGACAGATTAATCCCACACACGCACAGCCTCCCTCCTGGCACTGACCCATACTGCACATACACCAACAATTGGCCAGCACTGCGCCCGTGCACTGGTCTCCCCTCCTACAGCACATGCTCCAGATTACACAGAAGCTTGGTGATTGACAGCAGCCGCTGCCCAATAGGGTGGAGGGGGCAGGGCTTGAGATTGTAAACAATGAATGAATGTGGAGGACACTGGGGGATGGACAGGTCAGTGACGGACAGGAGCAGTGCAGCAGTAGGAGGGAACCCTGGACAAAGTGAGCAATGGGAGAGTCTGACAGGAGAGAAACTACAGGAAGGTTCTGTTGAGGCTCAGGCGGGGGCAGCTGGGAGACAGTATGGCCTGGTGGCTTGGTCATGTTTTCCAATCACCCTTTTCAAAGATGCTGTTACTCAACTCTGAGCTTGATCCTCCTGGTTCAGAGGAAAGGACACTACCACCATTTCCTGGTGGGCTAGTGGAAAGAAGGGAAGAATTTCTCAATCTCTCTTACATGGAAACTCCATGAGCTCCTCCCACTTACTGCCTATGGTGGGGATGGAGACAGAGCAGATGGGAGCGGGGTTTGGGAGATAGGGACTGCCTTTCAAATGGAACTTACCTGTGAGGGTGATATCAACAAGACTCAATACACAGTCACTAACACAAACCTGATGTACTTGAACTTTATCCAGAATATTAACACTCATAACTGGGTGACACAGATCTCAATGTACAGAGTTAAGTCCTGGAAATGAATAATGGCTTTGTGTATGAGAAATCACGTCACATGTACTTGAGTCAATTTTTTTTTGAAGTAACAAAGAGGATTCATGAGGGCAAAGCAGTGGAAACGATCTACATGGACTTCAGTAAGGCGTTCAACAAGGTTCCCCGTGGGAGACAGATTAGCAAGTTTAGATCTTATGGAATACAGAGAGAACTAGCCATTTGGATACAAAACTGGCTCAAAGGTAGAAGACAGAGGTGGTGGTGGAAGGTTGCTTTTCAGATTGGAGACCTGTGACTAATGGGGTGTCACAAAGTATCAGTGCTGGATCCACTAATTTTCATAAAAAATATCAATGATATGAATGTGAATATAGGAAGTATTGTTAGTAAGATGACACCAAAATTGGAGGTGTAGTGGACAGTGAAGAGTATTACCTCAGATTATAACAGGATCTTGATCGGATGGTTGAATGTGCTGAGGACTGGCAGATGGAGTTTAATTTAGATAAATGTGAGGTGCTGCATTTTGGGAGACAGTGAAGAGGATTACCTCAGATTACAACGGAATCTTGATCAGGTGGTTGAATGTGCTGAGGACTGGCAGATGGAGTTTAATTTAGATAAATGTGAGGTGCTGCATTTTGGGAAAGCAAATATTAGCAGATGTATACACTTAATGGTGAGGTCCTCGGGAGTGCTGCTGAACAAAGAGACCTTGGAGTGCAGATTCATAGCACCTTGAAAGTAGAGTCGCAGGTAGATAGGATAGCGAAGAAGGGGTTTAGTATGCTTTCCTCTATTGGTCAGAGGACTGAGTATCGGAGTTGGGAGGTCATATTGCGGCTTTACAGGACATTGGTTAGGTCACGATTGGAATATTGCGTGCAATTCTGTTCTCCTTCCTATCAAAATAATATTGTGAAAGTTGAAAGTGGCCAGAATAGTATTATAAGCACATTGCCAGGCTTGGAGGATTTGAGCTACAAGTAGAGGCTGAATACACTGTTTTCCCAGGAGCATCAGATGCTGATAGGTGACCTTATAGAGGTTTATAAAATCAGGAGGGGCATGGATAGGGTAAATACACAAGGTTTTTTCCCTGCGGTGGGGAGGAGACAGAAGGGGAAGACCGAGAGCGGAGGGTGGAGGGTGACGGTTATTTTGTAGAGCTACAACACAACCCTGTTCCTGTTTTCTCCCCATCACCTTCAATCCCTCTGAAGGGCTCAGAACAAGTGCACAGGCCCTGGAAAGTAGAGCTTCAAGGTGATTAAGTGCTGAAGGTTGCATTTGGGACACTGACCTTTATTGGTCTGTGCACTTATCAATAAATGGACCTAGGTTCAATTCCACTGTCCTGGATTCATGTCTGTGGCCACAGACGCGCCTGCCTCTGACCCTGACTACTGCATCCCCTGTCACTGCAGCTCTGCCATTCTCCTTCCTCCAGTTCTGTGCAGCGGAGCAATCTGTGGTGTCATGAACCTGGCTGTTGCTGACTTCCCCTGAGAGTCCACTCCACCTGATCCCTCCTTATAGAATCCCAGCGGTGCACAATATCTGTTGGAGAAGGGGAACGATGATTGGGGAGTCCTGCACTTCCTTTCTGAGCCTTTTACTTCATCTGATGGTCACATATTCCCTTTCTGCATGTGTAACCCTCACCTGCAGTGTGACTAACTCACTAACTGTGCTGTCCGTAACATTCTCATTATCGCAGATTCTCAACAGTGATTCCACTCTCAGCTCCAGGTCTGGAAGCGTCCGTTATTTCCCACATTGTATAAGAGGAGCACACCATGGGTCTGAGGGTTCCTGTCACAACGTCTCTCTAGTTTCAGCTAGATACTCCCATTCAGAGAATTTAAATGAGCTAGCAACCTTCCTTCACTTCAAACATTTCCATTATAACCAAAAGCCCCGATCTTTACCAAGGGAACTTGGTGCAAGTTGGCAGAACACTCCAGAACATATCCAAATGCCCTGTATTTCAGGGACTGCAATTTCCCCTCCCATGTGGGCAGCAATACTCTCCAGTGTATCTCCACCACTTGCCACACCTCTGCCAGTGAACCACACCTCTCCAACTGCAGCAAGTATAGAATCCCCCAGTTCTCATCTTCCACCCAGATACAATGCGTCATCCTCTGCCATTTCCATATATTAACATAGAAATCATTGATATAAATGATGAAAAGCAGTGGACCCAGCATCAATCCTTACACCATATTGCTCATCACAGGCCTCCAATCCGAAAAGCACTACCTTCCGTCTCCAACCTTCCAGCCAATTTGTTTCCAAATAGCTGGTTCTCTCTGCATCCCATGGTGTCTAACTTGCTAAATGTGGAACCTTTTTGAATGTCTTTTTGAAGTCCAAGTTAGTGATTTATGTACAAAGCCATGCTGACTATCCCTAATCACTTCATGCCTTTCCAATTACATATAAACCTATCCTTCAGAATTCCTTCCAACAAATTGTCTGCCACAAACTTCAGACTCACCAGTGTATTGTTCCCTGGTATTTCCTCATCACCTTTCTCAAACAATGGCGCCTGTCTTGCAACACCTCACCTGTGGCTATCGGTGACCAATTATCCACTCCACCCGCTCTCCATTACCCTCCACCTATATCTACCTGTTGCCATCCTAGCTCCCTTCCCACCAACCCCACACATCCCTCTTACTCACCCCCCAATCTCTGAATTCCTGATGAAAGGAATAGGCCCAAAACAGCAATTCTCTTGCTCCTGAGATGCTGCCTGACCTGCTGTGCTTTTCCAGTGCCACACGTTAACGTAAGCTGGAAGAATAACACCTCATCTTCTACTTGGGGACCCTGCACACCTCTATCCTCAGTATCAAATTTAATAATTTTACGTCCTGAACTCTCCAATGTCCTAGCGTCCTAGCCTCTTAACCCACATATTAGGCCTTGTTATCACATAGCCTACCATTACACATTACCTATGGTTAGCCACTAACCGTCCCCATAAACAGCTATTCACCCTCCCCCAGCCAGATCGTTATCCACTCCTTTGTCCAACTGCTCCCATCTCTTTGGACTCGATCCCCACCTATCATTTACTCCTTAACCCCTACCTTCCGCATATAAACCGACATTTCTTTTCAGTAACATCAGTTCTGAGGAAGGGTCAACGGATCCAAAATGTTAACTCTGATTTCTCTTCACAGATGCTGCCAGACCTGCTGAGCTTTTCCAGTACCTTTTGTTTGCTGTGTGAGATTTACAGCATCCGCAGTTCTTTTGGTTCTAACTTACCAGGAATTTCTAATTCAGGTCTCGCAGACTAGAACTGTGCATTTATAAACCCTCCCAGTCAACAATAGCTCCATTTCTTCCCCAGACATTGCAGTCTCCGCCACTCCCTTCACGCTCACTGGGTCCCCCCTCAATGTGACACTGCGCCTGCAAAGCTCATGGCCACGTGTTGGCCTGCTGGACCCACCCCAATTCACTCCCATTGGCTGGAGGATCACGCCAATTCTCCTATTGGTCTGAAGCTGCTGTCAATCACCCGGGCCCCATTGTGACATGAGTGGGCTCCTCGAAAGAGTAAATGATGCTGAGGGGTGAGCACATAGAGTTTTATAAAATCCTGAGGAATGTGGATGGGAAAAATAGACAAGGTCTTTGCCGTGGGGTAGGGAAGTCTAGAACGAGAGGGTGTATGTTTAAGGTGAGAGGGGAAAGATTTAAAAGCGACCCAAAAGACAACTTTTTTCACACTGAGATTGGTGCGTGTATGGAATCTTCTGTTCAGGGAAGTGGTGGAGGCTGGTACAATTACACCATTTGGCATCTGGATGGGTATGTGAATAGGAAGGTTGTCGAGGTATATATGTGCCAAGTGTTGGCAAATGAGACTAGATTAGTTTGGGATATCTGGTCGGCATTCACCAGTTTGACCAAAGGGTCTAATTCCATGCTGTAGGTCTCTATGACTCTGCCCTGGGATGAGCTTCATCATTCACAGTGAATGGGGCAGGAAAACCGAGCACAGGGGTTTGGGGCTATTCAGCCCATTGGGGCTGTACTCTCCCCTTCTGGAGATGGTGCCAGTCTATCCCAACTCACCTCCCATTTGTCTGTAGCCCTCCAAATTCTTCCTTAAAAAAGTTAAATTCCAAATTTGTTTTGACAATAACTCCTGGATCTGCATCCAGCTGTTGGTCAAACTGTTCCAGATGCTCAGAACTTAGTGAGTAAAATAATCTTCACATTTTTAACCTGCATTATTTGCCAGTTACCTGAAGGTAGTTACTAAAAATTGTGACGTTAATAATTTCTCCCTCTGTCTATCTGTAAATTAAATATCCTGGAAACAAATCTGCTCCTTGTCGAAATCACTGCCTAACCTCAGCTCCAAGGAGAATTATCTGATCTTCTGCTAACTCTCCACAAAAGAGAAACCCTTCTTAATTTTAGTAGTGCCATAAAGATGTACAGCAGAGAAGCAGACCCTTCGATCCAACTTGTCCATGCCGACCAGATATCCTAAATTAATCTCATCCCATATGCCAGCACTTGGCCTATATCCTTACAACATCTCAAACGCATAATTGGGTAATTGTACCGGACTCTACACTTCCTCTGACAGCTCATTCCATACACGCACCATGTTCAGCTGGAAAACATTGCCCCTTAGATCCCTTTTAAATCTTTTCCCTCACACCTGAAGCCTGTGCCCCCAAACTTTGGATTCACACATCCTGAGAATAAGACTCTGGGATTTCACCCTATCTATGCCCCTCACAATTGTATCCGGTGCTTCAGGGAAAACAGCTCCAGCCTATTCACCCTCTACCTGTATAGCTCAAACCCTCAACCCTGGCAACATCTTTGCGGATCTTTTCCGAACCCTTTCAAGTTTCACAATATCATTCCGATAGGAAGGAGACCAGGACTGAAAGTAGAATTCCAGAAGTGGCTGTATCAATGTGCTGTGCAGCTGCAAAATGACGTCCCAACTCCACTACTCAATGCACTGACCAGTAAAGGCAAGTACACCAAACACCTTCTTCACTACCCTGCCTATGATTCCACTTTCAAGGAGCTATTAACCTGCACTCCAAGGTCTCTTTGTTCAGCAACACTCCCCAGGACCTAGAGAGCATAACGTCAAAATAAGGGGGTATCTGATTTAGGACAGAGTTCAGGAGCAACTTCTTCAGCTAAAGGGTTATGAATCTGTGGAATTCCCTGCTGAGTGTAGCAGTTGATGTTATCAACTTGAATGTCTTTAAGGCAAAAGATAGGTTTGTTGACAGGAAAGGAATTAAGGGTTATGGCGAGAGAGCAGGAAAGTGGAGCTGAGGCCATGAAAAGCTCAGCCCTGACCTTATTGAATGGCAATGCAGGCTTGAGGGGCCAGATGGCCAACTCCTGCTCCTATTCCTTCTGTTCTTATGTTCCCACTTTCAAGCCGTCCCTTTACCTGGGGGTTGCAAAGAAATTTTGAAAGTTCTCGCCTTGTACCGTCAAAATTCACCTTTGTCCAATTTTGAACAACAACTTTTAGATCTGGTCTATTATTTTCTGCAACTATTTTAAAACTAGTCGAATTATCGTCAGAGAATCCCAAGTGTGTAAGCAGGCCATTCGGCCCATCACATCCACACTAACCTTCAGAGTCTCCTGTCTTAGCCCTGTAACGGTGCATTTCCCATGACCAATCCCCCTAGCCTGCACATCCCTGAACACTGTAGGCAATTTCGCATGGCCAACCCACCCAACCTTCACATCCCTGAACAATATGGGCAATTCAGACTGGATTATCCACCCAACCTGCACATCTTTGGACTGTGGGAGGAAACCAGAGCACCCGGATGAAACCCACACAGACAACCTCAATAAGGTGATCATCCTGTTCCTATTTCCCAGTTCCACCCAAGTAAGTTCACCGGGCGAACTCCCATGAATATCCTCCCTAAACACAACAATAATGTTATCCCGAATCAAAAACACCATTCCACCTTCTCTCTTATCCCCCTTTCTATCCTTCCTCTGACCATCTATTCCCTGAAACATTAAGCTACCTGTCCTTTCCAACCTAAAACACGTTTCTGTGATACCCACTATATTCCAGTCCCATGTTCAAAACCATATCTTAAGCTCATCTGCTTTCCCTGTAAAACCACTTGCATTGAAATAATTGCAGTGGAGTGCTATCAAAAGGACAGTCTGATGGGCAGAGGGGATGGGATGGCCCTGTTGGTGAGGGATGACGTTCAGCCCTTTGCGAAGGGGGAGACACAGAGTCAGGAGATGTAGAGTCAGACTGGAGGGTGGCTAATGTTGTCCCACTTTTCAAGAAAGTTGGGAGAGAGAAAGCAAGGAATTATAGACCAGTTAGCCTGAGGTCAGTGGTGAGAAAGATGCTGGAGTCAATTATAAAAAATGAAATTATGGCTCATTTGGAAGCGGTAATAGGATTCGTCAGAGTCAGCATGGATTTACAAAGGGGAATATACTGACTTGGATTGAAAATTGGCTGGCTGACAGGAAGCAAAGAGTAGTGATAAACACTTCCTTTCGGAATGGCAGGCAGTGACTAGTGGGGTACGACAAGGTTCGGTGCTGGGACCGCAGCTGTTTACAGTAAACATTAATAATATAGATGAACTTATTAAAAGTAATATTAGCAAATTTACTGATGACACAAAGCTGGGTGGCAGGGTGAAATGTGAGGAGGATGTTATGAGAGTACAGGTTAACTTGGATAGGCTAAGTGAGTGGACGGATGCATAGCAGATTCAGTTTAATGTGGATAAATGTATGGTTATCCACTTTGGAAGCAAGAACAGGAAGGCAGATTACTATCTAAAAGGAGTCAAGTTTGGTTAAGGGGAAGTACAACGAGATCTAGGTGTTCTTGTATATCAGTCAATGAAAGCAAGCATGCAGGTACAGCAGGTAGTGAAGAAAGCTCACTGCATGCTGTCCCTCATAACAAGAGGAATTGAGTATAGGAGCAAAGAGGTCCTTCTGCAGCTGTATAGGACCCTGGTAAAACCATACCTGGAGTATTGTGTGCAGTTTTTGTCTCCACATTTGAGGAAGAACATTGTGGCTATTGAGGGAGTGTAGGGTAGGTTCATGAGGTCAATTCCCGGAATGGCGGAATGATCATATGTTGAAAGATTGGAGCGACTGAGCTTGTAAACACAAGAGTTTAGAAGAATGAGAGAGGATCTGATAGAGACCTACAAGATTATTAAATGGTTGGACACTCTGGAGGCGGGAAGCATGTTTCCACGGATGGGTGAGTCCAGAACCAGAGGACACAGTTTAAAAATAAGGGAGAGGCCATTTAGAAGAGAGTTGAGGAGAAACGTCTTCACCCAGAGAATGGTGGACACATGGAGTGCACTGCCCCAGAAGGCAGTCTCTGGATACTTTCAAGAAAGAGATGGATAGAGCTGTTAAAGATAATGGAATCAAGTGTTACGGACATAAGACAGGAACAGGAGACTGTTTGTGGATGATCAGCCATGATCATAATGAATGGTGGTGCTGTCTCAAAGGGCAGAATGGCCTATTCCTGCACCTATTGTCTATTGTAACTTGTCAGTCCTACCTCATTCTGTGCCTTACCCTTGCCTGCCTTGCCTTCTAACTTCTCAACTGTACCCACCTCAGACTTACCTCCTTTCTCACTATCTCTTTAGGTTTCCCTCCACGCCCTCACTAGTTTAATGCCTCCTGAGTAGGATGAGCAAATCTCCCTGCTTGGATATTAGACTCCTTCCAATTCAGGTGTAATCCATCCTTCTGATGCATGTCAATTCTACCCCAGCAAAGATTCCAATGATCCAAAAATGTGAATCCTTCTCCCCTGTATCAGATCCTTAGCCACGCATTCATCTGCTCTACCCTGCTATTCCTACTCTCACTAGCATGTGGCACCGGGAGTAATCCAGATGTTACTACCCACAAGGACCTGCTTATTATCCTCCAGGCTAATTTGCTATATTCTCTCATCAGGACTTCATCCTTTTCTCTTATGTCATTAGTACCAATGTACAGTGACCTCCCACTGATCATTCTCCCCTTTCAGAATATTCTGCACCCTCGGTGCCATCCTTCACCCAGACAGTAGGGAGGCACCACCCCATTCTGATGTCTCACTGTTAGCTACAGAAACTGCAGTCTGTGCTGCAGACTAGAGAGCCCCCTATCACCATCAATTGCGTGGAACCTGATATACCCTCACATTACACTGGTAACTTGGCTGTCAGTGTGATATTCCCCGGACAGTGTGACCCCAACGCTTTCCAAAATAGTATACTTGTTTGAGATAGAAATAACCACAGGAGACTCCTGCACTACTTGCCCTCCACTCCTCCCTTTCCGAGAGGAAACCCACCTACCTGACTGGATCGGCAGTTTTCCTAACTTTCTGAAACTGCCACCTATCACACACCCCGGCTCCTGTAAATTCTTCGTTACCTTCATTGTTCCATCTGGTCCATGAAATCCTACAGGATTTGCATCCTCACTTCCTGCAGACAATCAGGATCACTGAAACTTTCCTTAATCTCCTAAATCCAACAGGAAGAGCACATTACTGTACGAATGGCCATCTCTGTACCTTAACAGTCCACAGACCCAGAAAAAGGCACACAGTCTTACAGCTTTACAAAACACTACTCTAGAATAAATTAGTACCAATATTTTATATTTAAAAACTTAATCAAAGTATCATAAGATGTGTATTTAAAGAAATAAACCGTCGCCCTACTGAATGTTGCAGCTTTACTAAAATAAAACAGACTAAGATTTATCTTTGAAGAAACCGAAACCCACTAATCTGTGAGTCACAGATAAACAGCACGAAACAGAACCTTCGCTCAAATTTGTCCATGCCGACCAGATATCCGAACCTAATCTTATCCGTCTTGCCAGCACCTGGGCCATATCCCTCTAAATCTTTCCTATTCATGTCAAGTATCCAAATGCCTTTAAAATGCTATAATTGTCAGCCTCCACCACTTCTTCTGGCAGCTTATTCCATACACGCACCACTCTCTGC
>NC_057720.1:94117445-94120783 GCF_004010195.1 Chiloscyllium plagiosum | reverse complement strand
TTTATCTGAATTAAATTCCATCTGCCACTTCTCACCCATCTGAACAACATTCTGTTGTAATCTGAGGTAACCCTCTTCGCTGTCCACTATACCTCCAATTTTGGTGTCATCTGCAAACTTACTAACTATACCTCCTATGCTCATATCTAAATCATATACATAAACAACGAAAAGTAGTGGACCCAGCACTGATCCTTGTAGCATTCCACTGGTCACATGCCTCCAATCTGAAAAACAACCCTCCATCACCACCCTGCCTTCTACATTTGAGCCAGTTCTGTATCCAAACGGCTAGTTCTCCCTGTATTCCATGAGATCTAACCTTGCTAACCAGTCTTCCATGGGGAACCTTGTCGAGAGCCTTACTGAATTCCATAGATCATGTCCACCTTTCTGCCCTCATTAATCCTCTTTGATACATCTGAATATAACTCAATCAATTTTGTGAGACATGATTTCCCACGCACATAGTCATGCTGACTATCACTAATCAGTCCTTGCTTTTCAGAATACACGCACATCTTGTTCCTCAGGATTCCCTCCAACAACTTGCCCAGCATCAATGTCAGGCTCACCGGTCGATAGTTTCCTGTCTTGTCCTTACCACCTTTCTTAAATAGCAGCACCACGTTAACCAACCTCTAGTCTTTTGGCATCTCACCTGTGATAATCGATGATACAAATATCTCAGAAAGAGGCCCACAATCACATTCCCAGTTTCCCAGAGTTCTAGGGTTCACCTGATCAGGTGCTGGGGATTAACCAAGCTTTACGGGTTACAAGACTCCCAGCACGTCCTCCTCTGTAAGATGGACATATTTAACATGTCGACATCTATTTCCCCACATTCTATATTGCCCGTGTCCTTCTCCACAGTTCACACTGATGCAAAATATTCAGTTAGTATCTCTCCCATCTCCTGCGGCTTCACGCATAGGCTACCTTACTGATCTTTGAGGAGCCCTATTCTCTCTACAGTTCCCCTTTTGTTCTTAATGTATTTATAAATAACCTTGGGATTATTCATAACCCTATTTGCCAAAGCTACCTCATGTCCCCTTTTTGCCCTCATGATTTCCCTCTTAAGTATACTCCTACTGTCGTTAATGCTCAGGGTTTTTTGGGATTTTTTGATTGGAATAAATGCAAAATATTACATCTTGACAAAACAAACTACGGAAGACTTACACTAATTAAAAACAGGGCCTCGAGTAGTGATATGGAACAAAGAGGCCGAGGGGTTCGGATCTTTCAAGCCTGTCACGTGTAGACAGGATGGTTAAGAAGGTGCTTGGCACACTTGCCTTCATTGCTCAGACCTTTGATTACAAGAGTTGGGACATTATTTTGGATGTTGGGGAGGCCTTTTCTGGAATTCTGTGTCCAGTTCCGGTCGTGCTGAAATCGGGAGGACATTATGTAGTTGGAGCGGATTCAGAAGAGATTTACCAGGATATTGATGGGAATGGACAGTTTGAATTATAAGCAGAGGCTGGATAGGCTGCGACTTCTTTCACTGGCGCGCAGGAGGCTGAGGAGTGACCTTATTAGACGGTTCTCAAATCATGGAGCGGTGGTATCAGTAATGTGAACAGAAGGTGTCCTTTCCAGGAAGGGACGCAATTCAAGACTGGGTAGATACCTTTTATGGTGACAGCAGAACAGCTTTAAAAAGGCGTTCGGGATTTTTTTATTTATTTTTGTTCAGACAATGGTTTATGCGTGGAATGAACTATCAGAGGAAGTGGTAGTTGTGAATCAAATTACAACTTTAGGGTGGCACAGTGGCTCAGTGATTAGCACTGCTGCCAGGACCCCAGGTTCGATTCCAGCTTTGGACAACTGTCTCTGTGGGACTTGCACATTCTCCCAGTGTCTGCATGGGTTTCTTCCAGGGGCTCCAGTTTCCTCCCTAATGAGAGAGCAGCCCTATGGCCTGGTAGGACAATGCTGCCTTTACCTTTTACACAGCGATGCCACTGTGTCTCTGGGGTGGGGAGAGGGAATGCTGAAGGTGGTGGATGGGACACCACTCAGGCACAGTGCTTTGTCCTGGAGGATGTTCACTTTCTTTAATAGTGTTGGGGGCTGCATTGATGCAGGCAAGTGGAGAATGTTCCAACACAATGCTGATGTGTGCCTTATAGACAGCAAACAGGCATTGGGGAATCAGGGGTTTGGGGAAACTGAGGTTTTTCTCCTTGTAGCAAAGGCAATTGAGGGGAGCTGTGACAGAGGGGTTTAGAAAAGTTACACGTTATAATAATAAACCTTACACCCATCAGCTCATTACACAAGGATTACAGGACACACATTAAAGGTTTGGGACGTTTCAAAGGAGAACTTTTACAATGACTGAGATTACCATCTGAATGTTCACCTGTAGTATCCTGTAATACAAGTTTATAAAATCCATCACTGTCAGTTCAGGTTAGAAACTCGCACCATCCCCTCCCCCTGGCCCAGGATGACTGGACACATTACCCCTTGTGGAGGTCAGCAGTCAGTTCAGGTGGAAATCTATGTGGGATTCTAGGAGTTTCCACCTTGGAATTTCTTGTGACTGAGCAGGGCAAATCTTTGACACATGGGACAGAATATTCCAAGAGTCAGTGAGATGTGGAGAGCAGGATTTGCTTCTTTTTTTGCCTTCCGTGCTGCCGCTGTGCCTCATCAATAAGACATGGGGTGTGAAAGGCTCATGCAACTCGATGGGCAAGTTGCCTCCATTCTGACCAATGGGCAGCAAGCTCCTCCCATAGAGTATCTCTAAAAACAGAGCAACTCTGCATGCTTCACACTGCTCAGTGCTCCCAGTAAATGTTTAGAAGAAATGGGGGGTGGGGGACTCGTAAAGTTGTAAAGTTCTAAGAGGATTGTGAAGAGAGAGAGAGATGCACAGGAGAAGGGGGCAACATGTTGTCAGATGGAGTATAATTTGTGAAAAATTTAAGTCGGTCATTTTGAAGGGGATAACAAGGGAACAGAGTGTTATTTACATGGTGGAAACTGTAGAAAGCTGCACCACAAAGGGGGCGGGGGGTAATTGTGCAGGAAACACTGAAAGCTAGCAGATTCTGGGTCAGTCACGAAATCAAGGATTCATTTCAGAGTCATCAAGTTTAAGGTAACACCGACACGGGTAAGGGGTTTCAGTAGCAATGGAGCTGGGGTGAGGTGGAGACAAGCAACATTTTAGAGATTGGAATTCCTGGTGTTTGTGATTGCGTAGATGTCTGATCAGAAGGTCACCTTGGGGTTACAGATATGACAGCAATGTTGTGAAGAGTCTAGTTCTATCTCAGACTGCACCCAGTGAGAGGGAGGGGCTCAGCAGT
>NC_057720.1:94110915-94117296 GCF_004010195.1 Chiloscyllium plagiosum | reverse complement strand
AACACCGGAGGAAACATCAATGAAGCGCTTCGCAGGAGGCTCCCAAGCACTGATGCTGTCGCCTAGCCAGGGGACGAAACGTTTGCAACAAAAACTTCCAGCTCGGCGAACAGAACCACAACATACCCCTTGTTTCATTAGAGTCAGTCTCGGTACCAGAAACTTGGCTGCTCATGCTACATTCCCCTGAGAGTTCATCCACAAACTCCATCAACAAACACATCGACCTGGACCCAATATACCAACCACTACAGCGGACAGCTGAAACTGACAACCGGAAGCGGCAGGGACAGACCACTATAAACACCGGAGGAAACATCAAAGAAGCGCTTCGCAGGAGGCTCCCAAGCACTGATGATATCGCCTAGCCAGGGCACGAAACTTTTGCAACAAAAACTTCCAGCTCGGCGAACAGAACCACAACATCTCTGGATATGTCCTGTCCCACCAGCAAGACAGACCAGGCAGAGGTGATGGTACAGTAGTGTACACACAGGAACTATTTGCCCTGGGAGTACTCAGCATTGTATGTGGACACCAGGAAGTCTCATGGCACCTGCTGATTGCCACGTACCGTGCTCCCACAGCTGATGTATCAATGCTCCTCCATGTTGGATAATACTTGGAGGAAGCACTGAGGCAATAAAATGGTGACAAGCCTACTCTGGGTACAGGATTTCAATGTCCTCTACCAAGGGTAGCTCAGCAGCAGGATTACTGACTGAGCTGGTCGGGTCCTCAAGGACATAGCTGCTCAACTGGGTTTGCAGCAGGCTGTAACGGAACCAGCAAGAGGGAAAAACATGCTAGATCTTATCAGTATGAATCTGCCAGCTGCAAATGCATCTGTCCATAACAGTATCGGTAAGAGCGACCATCCCACAGTCTTTTTGGAGACAAAGCCTCACCTTAAAGTTGAGAAAAACCTCCATTGTGCTGAGTGGTATTATCACGGTGCTAAATGGGACAGATGTAGGAACTCAAACCGGATCACTCTGAGGGACTTGGGATAACAACAGCAGCAGAACCGTACTCCAGCACAATTTGTAATCTCATGGGTTTGTAAATCCCGCACTCACCCATCACAATGGACAGGAAAAGACAGCATGCCATGAGCAGCACCAGGCACACCTAAAAATGAAGTGCCAACCTGGTGAAGCTACCAAGCAGGACCATCTGCATAATCAAACAGCATCAGCAGCAAGCAACAGAGCTAAGTGATCCCACAACCAATGGATCAGATCAGACCTCCGCAGTTCAGCCACACCCAGTTGTGAATGGTAATGGACAATTAAACAATCCGTTGCAGGAAGCACCACAGATATCCCCAAACGTACTGATGGAGGGGTTTCACACATCCAAGCAAAAGATAAGATGATAGCGTCTGCAGTAATTTTCAGCCAGATGCAAAGTGAGACGATCCATCTCAGCCTTTTCCACTGGTTCCTAACGTCACAGATGTGAGCTTTAAGCCAGTTCAATTTTGTTCGAACAATATCGATAAATGGTTAAGTAGTGTAAAGGCTATGGGTCCTGCTAACATTCTGGCAATAATACTGATAGCTTGTGCTCCAGAACTTGCCACCCACCAAGCCACATACCGCTCCAGCACTGGCATCGACCGACAATGTGGAACATTGCCCAGGGATGTTCAACACAAAAACACAGGGCAAATCCAACTCACGCAATTTCCCTCTGTCAGTCCACACTCGATCAGCAGTAAAATGATGGAAGTTGTCATCAACAGGGCTATCAAGCAGCAGCTACTCTGCAACAGTTAGCTGAGCGACACTCATTTTAGGCTCCACCAGGGCCACTCAGCTCCCGATTGTGTTACCGCCTGATTCACAGCCTGACAACCAGCTGAATCCCAGAGGTGAGGTGAGAGTGACAGCCCAGTCCCACTCCAAGACCACTATTTCTAGCTGATTCCACCCTCATCTCAGCTCATATACTGAAACTCTCATCCATCGTGTGTTATCTCCAGACTTAATTATCCAAACACACTCCTGGCCAGCCTCCCAAATTCAACCTCCCTGGAATCTCAAGAAAAAAAATGAAAGCTTTATCGCCCACGTGCTCACTTCTTCCCAAACATGTCCATCAGTCAAAAGGCTCCTATTCATAAGCAACAACAATTTAAAATTCTCATTTTCGATTTGATTCCTGGCTGTTATCATCCCTAGCTCCCTGCACCACACATCCTTTGTCGAGGTCTCAACCCATTTTCTTCGAGACTCATAACGATTTGTTAATTCATTACTTCAACTGTGTGGCTGATTCTACAGTTACTAAAGCAGCATGGTCTGGAATTTGCAGACAAAACCTCACAGGTCTGCTTTCCACCTTTAAGACATCCCTCAAAACCTGCTTTTTGGCAATGCTTTTGGTCACCTGACTTAAAATGTCCATCTCTGGCCTGATATCTAAAGTTCTCAATAGTATTTTTGTGAAATTATAAGCATGATAATAAAACTACAAACTGTTCTTGATTTGGACATTATCTTCAAATAATCACTGTTGTTGTAATGAATAATCTGTAATGTCTCTTACCCAACCACATTGTGAGAGCACCTTCACCACACAAACTGCAGCTGTACAAGAAAGTCAAACATCACACTCTCCACAGGCAAAAGGGCTTTGGCATTAATCACTGGTATCTGTGGAAGGAGAAACACAGTTGATGTTTCAGGGCGTGCAAAATAGATTACAGGGAATGAAAAAGAAAAAAAGTAATCTGATAATAGAACAGCACATGGTCAGAGGCTGGCTGCAGTGAAAAACTAATTTACATAGGGTCTATAAAAGTAATAATACCGTAGTAAACAGACCGACAATACACCCATGGTTCGAGATGAGGAAGCTAGGTATTGACAAAGTGGTGATGAGGGAGCCCTGAGGTGGATCAGAGCAGTATGGGCTGCTATGATCACAATGACTCTCTTCTCGAGAAAGGCTGCACATGCGCCTGGCTGCACCTTGCCCCCTACAAAGATGGCGGCGGCACATGTGTCCAGTGAATCGTTGTCCCGAATAAAGATGGCGGCGCTCACTGAGGCCTGCAGCCGCGCTGAGGCCATTCCTCATTTACTGCAAAAACGGGACTGGGACATTCAAATTTGTGTTTTCCGACGTGCACAATTTGTTTGTAAAACCTCTCCGCTCATAGAAACACAGTTTTTCTCCCATTTCCCTGTTTAGTTCTTTCCGTACTGTATCCTTTCTCTCCATAACTTCCTGAACATTCATTACTGCGACTCTGCGCCGCGCGCGAGGATGATCACATGGTTTAGTTTAGCTCAGGGAGAAAGTGAGGTCTGCAGATGCTGGAGATCAAAGTTGAAACTTTATTGCTGGAACAGCACAGCAGGTCAGGCAGCATCCAGGGAACAGGAGATTCGACGTTTCGGGCACAGGCCCTTCTTCAGGAAACTGAAGAAGGGCCTGTGCCCGAAACGTCGAATCTCCTGTTCCCTGGATGCTGCCTGACCTGCTGTGCTGTTCCAGCAATAAAGTTTCAACTTAGTTTAGCTCAGCCCTTCTTTCACTTTGATTGGTTGGAGGACCAACATCCCGCTAGGTCATCCAGCTCCGCCCACCGTCCTTTCATTGGTCTGGTGCTGACATCAATCACCTGGGGTCGCTCTGTTGGCAAGAGAATGCGCAGTGTGTCCTGCCTTTGCTGATATGTTGGGTAATGTGATGGGAGAGTTTCTTTTTGGTAAGAATTCCCTTTGTGTGAGCTCTGCAGTAGATTTCCTTTATTCATGGAGGGAATTGCCTTCCTACTCATGATTGATGAATCAATGCCATCTGAATCAGTACATAAACACCCCACTTTCACATCATCTGAGATCTTTAGCACATTGTATCACGCTCTTCTTTGGAGGCAAAAAAGCATGAAATGGAGCTTCATGGAATTGAAGCAGGAGTAGGGCATTCATCGCCTTCAGCTTGTTCCCCCATTCTATCTGATCATGGCTGGGCCAACCCAGACCTCAACACCTCTTTTAAACTTGATCCGCATAGCCCTCAACGGCTCAATATTTCAAAAATATATCTGCCCTCTTTTAAAATAATTTGAGATAGAATCACAGATTCCCTGCTGTGTGGAAACAAGCCCTTCGGCCCAACAAGCCACACTGACCCTCCGAAGAGTAACCCAGCCAGACCCATTCCCCTACCACATTTCGCTCTTCTTTGGGCTAGAAAATTCCAACCATTCGTTGAGAGAAAAAAACTTTACATTTTTAAAAAAATCAATGTTCCCTTATGTAATGTCGCCTGGTTTGAGACTTCACTGGTGCTAGAAGATCTAGTCAACATCTACCCTGTCAAGCTCCTCAGAATCTCGTTTCCATAAAATCACCCCTTATTTGTCGAGATGCCATTGAATAATGACCGAACCTATTTAGCTATTCTTGATAGGTCAACCCTTTCATCCTTGAAGCAGCTAAGTGAATCTTTTTTAAATGGTCTCCAATACTGGTTTATCCATTATTAAATGTGGGAGCTAACATTGTATACTGTACTCCAAGTGAGGTCTCAGCAACAGCCAGTGTGGTTAACCAATCCTCAGTCCATACTAATACTTTACCCCAATACAGTGAGCTCCTAAATTGTGCAATTAACTTTTATGTAGCACCTTATCATTTGCATTTATAAAATTCAAATAAGAACATCATTGGATTGCCCTTTATCAGCCCTGCTTGTTATTGCCTCAATGAACTATTGCAAATTTGTTAACTATAGTTTCTCTTTCACAAAACCCAGTCTTCCATGTTTAATGATAAGCTTTTCTAAATGCCCAGCTACTTATTCCTTTAATAATCGACTCTGCTGTATTACCAAACCAGATATTAAACTAACTAGTCTATAGTTTCCTGATTTCTGTCTCCCTTCCCTTCTTGAACAGGTGCATCAATTCACTGGATGCTCCCTGTATCCCCTGATTCTGGAATATTCTAATCGATGTCTTGTGTATCTCTGCAGCCAGTTGCATTAAAAATGCCTGATCCAGGCCATTAGGTCCTGTTTGCCTTTAGATCTATAAAATGGTCAATACTTTGTCCCTTGTGACAAAGGTAGTTATAACATTTTTCTTCCCATGAGTAACTTGCTTATTTGCTACCTTTGGGATGGTAACGGCATCCTCCTTCATGAAGATCAATCTAAAATATCGGTTTAAATTATCTGCTGTTTCCCTGTACCTATTATCAATTCACGAATCAGAACCTCTAAGGGTTCGATGCTGACTTTAGATACTCAATTTTTATAACACCCGTACAACTCTTGCCATTCATTTTTGTTTCTAGTCAATTTAATTACATGATCAGTTTCTTCCTTTTTCGTCATCCGCTGCTATGTCATTCTTTTCTTTGTGGGTACTGCCCTTGACTGCCTTTGCTACCCACGGCTGGTTCACCTTTCTCTTCGAGTTCTCCTTTTTGCCTTAAATTACCTTTTGATAAGCATTATGTAAACAAAAAAATCATATTACAGTGACCAAGCATGTGATTTTTAAAAAACATTGGATGTTTCAATGTTCCCATTGGGTTTTGCTGTTTCAAAGAAGAGCTGAGGTCATCTGGAAAGGGGGTGGCAGCTGGTTCACTGTTAATTTCCAAAATTAATTTGAATACTTGCATTACTGTGAGAGCAGGGGTCTAGCCAAGTAGCTATTTTAAAAAAAGGCGGCACAGTTGTGATGGGTTGAATAGGGGCCTCTGATTTCAAAAGCAAAATGTGATCCAAGTTGTCTCCGAATCTGTGCTGTACGAATTCTTTCTGATAGAGTGACTGTGTTGGCACGTGCGCAGGTTGTAGCAGGATCTCTGACTGCCACAAACCGATCTTGTGGTACAGCTCCTGTGTCAGTGAGAGTGCTGTTGGACCAACAGAGGCAGCAACATGCCGACTTCATGTAGCAACTGCAAACTTTGGCTGAACTTTGCAGGTAAGATTTTACACTGCCGCAATCTAAGTAATACTGTTAAACTTCACGACTTAATAACCTGAGGTTGGTTGCTTGTTCCACAGTTATTGATGGTTTTGCAGTCATCTATGATCCGGAAAGGCAGGGTGAATGCACTCAGTCTTTTAAGTGAAAAAGGGGGATGGCTCAACGGTTAGCAGTGCTGCCTCACTGCACTAGGGCCCCAGGTTCAATTCCAGCCTCGGGCGATTTTCTCCTGTGTCACCGTGCGTTTCCTCCAGGCGCGAGTTTCTTCCCAAAATCCAAAGAAGTGCATGTTAGGTAAATTGATCATGCTAAATTGCCCATAGTGTCCAGCGATGCACTGGTTCGGTGCTTTAATCAGGGGAAAATGTTGAGGAATAGATTTGCTTGGGATATTCTTTGGAGGTTTGGTGTGGATTTGT
>NC_057720.1:94105968-94110415 GCF_004010195.1 Chiloscyllium plagiosum | reverse complement strand
GCACAATAATGAGGCAGCATTTTGGGATGTCATTTTTAAAATATATTATTTTCAAAGTTACTCACAATTAAGAGTGATCACTTGGTGCTGTCTGCATAACACAGTACAAAAAGGAATTAACAAAAAAAATTTCTAACCCCAATTCAGAGTCACTAATTTATTGATATTGCATGGGTCCAGCATTGATACGTAATCAATTTTTAAAAATAAATACAGATACATTTACTAACTACATTGGCGTACAGTCAAGTTTCTTAATGAACAGTGACAGAATTGGATAGAATTTGCATGGATATAAGAGAGGGGAATCATACTTAGCAAATATCCTGAAAGAATGTTACAGAGTCGAATATTAAAGTAAGAAATTGCAGGGCATTTAGAAAAGCTTATCATTAAACATGGTAGACTGGGTTTTGTGAAAGAGAAACTATATTTGAAAAACTTGCGACAGTTCATTGAGGGGATAACAAGCAGGGCTGATAAAGGGCAATCCAATGCTGTTCTGTATTTGCTACATAAAGGTGCTACATAAAAGTTAATTGCACAATTTAGGAGCTCGTGGTATCGGCGTAATGTATTAGCATGGATTGAGGATTGGTTAACCACACTGGCTGTTGCTGAGTCCTCACTTGCAGTGCTGTATACAATGTTAGCTCCCATATTTAATAAAGGATAAACTAACATCGGAGACCATTCAAAAAAGATTCACTTAGCTGCTTCGAGGATGAAAGGGTTGACTTATCAAGAATAGATATGCAGGGGTGATCTTATGGAAACAAGATTCTGAGGAGATTGACAGAGTAGATGTTGACTAGATCTTCTAGCACCAGTGAAGTCTCAAACCAGGGGACATTACAGAAGGGAACATTAATTTTAGAAAACGTTAAAAAAATTTCTCTCAGTGAATGGCTAGAATTTTCTGACCCGAACAATTGTGAAAGTTAAATGTGGGAGGGGAATGGTTGGGTTACTCTTCAAATGGTTGTTCTGGCTTGTTGGGCTGAACGGCCTGTTTCTACACAGGAGGGAATCTTATGATTCTATCTCAAATTATTTTAAAAGAGGCCAGATAGTGAAGAAGGCTAATAGCATGCTGGCCTTCCAAAGAAGATTCTGAGGAGCTTGACAGAGTAGATGTTGACTAGATCCTCTAGCACCAGTGAAGTCTTAAACCAGTGGACATTACAGAAGGGAACATTCATTTTAGAAAACGTTAAAAAAAATCTCTCAGTGAATGGCTAGAATTTTCTCACCCAAACATTTGTGAAAGTTAAATGTGGGAAGGGAATGGTTGGGTTACTCTTCAAAGGGTTGTTCTGGCTTGTTGGGCTGAACGGCCTGTTTCTACACAGTAGGGAATCTTATGATTCTATCTCAAATTATTTTAAAAGAGGCCAGATAGTGAAGAAGGCTAATAGCATGCTGGCCTTCATAACAAGAGGAATTGAGTATAGAAGCAAAGAGGTGCTTCTGCAGCTGTACAGGGCCCTGGTGAGACCACACCTGGAGTACTGTGTGCAGTTCCGGTCTCCAAATTGGAGGAAAGACATTCTGGCTATTGAGGGAGTGCAGCGTAGGTTCACGAGGTCAATTCCTGGAATGGTGGGATTACCTTACACTGAAAGACTGAAACGATTGGGCTTGTATACCCTTGAGTTTAGAAGACTGAGAGGGGATCTGATTGAGACATATAAGATTATGAAAGGATTGGGCACTCTGACAGCAGGAAACATGTTTCCGCTGATGGGTGAGTGCCAAACCAGAGGGTACTGCTTAAAAATACAGGGTATACCATTTGGGACAGAGATGAGGAGAAACTTCTTCACCCAGAGAGTGGTACCTGTGAGAAATGCTCTGCCCCAGAGGGCAGTGAAGTCCCAGTCTCAAAGATAGTAGAATCAAGGGTTATGGAGATAAGGCAGGAAGAGGATACTGAATAGGAATGATTAGCCATGATCATATTGAATGGTGGTGCAGGCTCGAAGGGCAGAATGGCCTACTCCTGCACCTATTGTCTATTGTCAGATAGATTTTTGAAATATTGAGCAGTTGAGGGCTATGCGGATCAAGCATAAAAGAGGTGTTGAGGTCTGGGTTGGCCCAGCCATGATCTGATAGAATGGGGGAACAAGCTGAAGGGAATGAATGCCCTACGCCTGCTCCGATTCCTTGAGGCTCCGTTTCATGTTTTTTTGTTTCCAAAGAAGAGCGTGATACAATGTGCTAAAGATCTCAGATATGAAAATGGGATGTTTATGTACTGATTCACATGGCATTGATTCATCTATCACAGCTATACAGACATGAGTAGGAAGGCAATTCCCTTCATGAATAAAGGAAATCTACTGCAGATCTCACACAATGGGAATTCTTACCCTCAGCAAACTCTCCCATCACATTACCCAACATATCAGCGAAAGCGGGACACACTGCGCATGCTCTATGTAATTGATGTTAGCACCGGACCAATGAAAGGACGGTGGGCGGAGCAGGATGACCTGGCGGGAGGTTAGTCCTCCAACCAATCAAAGTGAAAGAAGGGCGGAGCTAATCAACAATGTGATCACCATCGCGCGCGGCGCAGAGTCGATGTAATGAATGTTCGGGAAGTTATGGAGAAAAAGGATACGGTAAGGAAAGAAATAAACTGGGAAACGGGAGAAAAACTGTGTTGCTATGAGCGGAGAGGTTTTATAAACAAATTGTACACGTCGGAAAACACAAATTTGAACATCCCAGTCCCGTGTTTGCAGTAAATGGGGAATTGCCTCAGCGCGGCTGCAGGCCTGAGTGAGCGCCGCCATCTTTATTCGGGACAATGATTCACTGGACACGTGCGGAGCTGCCATCTTTGTAGGGGGCAAGAGCAGCTAATACTGCTCTGATTCACCTCTGGGCTCCCTCATGACCACTTTGTCAATATCTAGCTTCCTCAGTCTCGATCCATGGGTGTATTTTTGTCTGTTTAGTATTGTATTATTACTTTTATAGATCCTTTGCAAATGAGTTTCTCACTGCGGCCCAGCCCCTGACCATGTGCTGCTCTATTATCTGATTACGTTTTTCTTTTTCATTCCCCGTAATCCATTTTGCACTCCCTGAAACATCAACTGTATTTCTCCTTCCACAGATACCAGTGATTAATGCCAAAGCCCTGTTGCCTGTGGAGAGGGTGATGTTTGACTTTCTTGTACAGCTGCAGTTTATGTGGTGAAGGTGCTCCCACAATGTGGGTAGGTAAGAGACATTACAGAGTATTCATTACAGCAACAGTGATGATTTGAAGATAATTTCCAAATCAAGAACAGTTTGTAGTTTTATTATCATGCTTATAATTTCACAAAATACTATTGAGAACTTTAGATATAAGGCCAGAGATGGAGGTTTTAGGTCAGGTGACCCAAAGCATTGCCAAAAAGCAGATTTTGAGGGATGTCTTAAAGGTGGAAAGCAGACCTGTGAGGTTTTGTCTACAAATTCCAGACCATGGTGCTTTAGTAACTGTAGAATCAGCCACACAGTTGAAATAATGAATTAACAAATCGTTGGGATTCTCAAAGAAAATGGGTTGAGACCTCGACAAAGGATGTGTGGTGCAGGGAGATAGGGATGATAACAGCCGGGAATCAAATCAAGAATGAGAATTTTAAATTGTTGTTGCTTATGAATAGGAGCTTTTTGACTGATGAACATGTTTGGGGAGAAGTGAGCACGTGGGCGATAGAGCTTTCATTTTTTTCTTGAGATTACAGTAAGGTTGAATTTGGGAGGCTGGCCAGGAGTGTGTTTGGATAATTAAGTCTGGAGATAAAACACGATGGATGAGAGTTTCAGTATATGAGCTGAGATGAGGGTGGAATAAGCTAGAATTAGTGGTCTTGGAGTGGGACTGGGCTTTCACTCTCACCTCACCTCACCTCTGGGGTTCAACTGGTCGTCAGGTTGTGAATCAGGGCGGTAACACGATCTGGAGCTGAGTAGCCATGGTGGAGCCTAAAATGAGTGTCGCTCAGCTGGCTGTTGCTGAGCAGCTGCTGCGTGGTAGCCCTGTTGATGACCACTTCGATCGCTTTACTGCTGATCGAGTGTGGACTGACAGAGGGAAATTGCCTGGGTTGGATTTGCCCTGTGTTTTTGTGTTGAACATGCCTGGGCAATGTTCCACATTGTCGGTCGTGCCAGTGCTGGAGCGGTAAGTGGCTTGGTGGATGGCAAGTTCTGGAGCACAAGCTATCAATATTATTGCCAGAATGTTATCAGGACCCATAGCCTTTACACTACTTAACCATTTCTCGATATTATTCGAACTAAATTGAACTGGCTTAAAGCTCACATCTGTGACGTTAGGAACCACTGGAGAAGGCTAAGATGGACCATCCCACTTTGCATCTGGCTGAAAATTATTGCAAATGTTGTCATCTTATCTTTTGCATGGATGTGTGAAACC
>NC_057720.1:94089300-94103708 GCF_004010195.1 Chiloscyllium plagiosum | reverse complement strand
ACTTCAGTTGTACATTTTAATATTCTGGATAAAAGTTAAATATATTAGGTTTGTTCACTCATTTTAAATATCACTAACCCTGGTTTTGTTTCTTTGTAAAACACTGTCCATCATCCTGTCTCCTTCATCCTTCCCTCCAACGACAAGAGCAAGGAGCACATTGAGTTTCTCTGTCACTAAGACTGAGACAATCCGATCAGCTGCCTCTTCTGCTTCTCTCCCTCCCACTAGCCCACCGAGACAAACGGCCTCACATGGTGTTCCTGATTTTTGTCCCAAACTTCCATCTTTCTCCAGTCTCTTGTCAAGCCTTATCAGAGCTCACCTTTATCTTTTACAAGTCTCGCTAAACTACAGACATTCCAACTCTGTTTCCTCCTCATCACTCCCCCTCGCCAATTGACAGGTATTGTTCCTTGTTCTGTCTGTCGGTCTTTACTGGTTATGTCCTTCTCATCCATTCTGCAAAAAAACCGAACATTTGACTTCACCATCATTTGTAAATCCTGCTCCATCTCCACTCTCCCTTCCCTTTCTGAATTCCTTGTATTTGGTGTCCCTCAAGGATCTATGCTTGGTCCTTCCTGTTTCTCACCTACGCACTGCCAGGAGGTGACATCGTCCAAAAGCACAGTGTGAGGTTTCACATGTACACTGACAATGCCCAGCTCTACCTCCCCATCATCTCCATTGCTCCACTGTTACTCAGTTATCAAACGGCTTATCACACTCCCACTACTCGATTAACTGCAATTTCCTCCAATGAAACATTGTAATGGTTAAACCCATTACCTTCAGTTGCTATTATAAATTCCTTTCCCTTACTGCTGCGCCCCTCGCTCTCACTGGGTGCAGTCTGAGATAGAACTAGACTCTTCACAATATTGCTGTCATATCTGTAACCACAAGGTGACCTTCTGATCAGACATCTACGCAATCACAAACACCAGGAATTCCAATCTCTAAAATATTGCTTGTCTCCACCTCACCCCAGCTCCATTGCTACTGAAACCCCATACCCGTGTCGGTGTTACCTTAAACTTGATGAATCTGAAATGAACCCATGAGTTCGTGACTGACCCAGAATCTGCTAGCTTTCAGTGTTTCCTGCACAGTTACCCCCGATGCCTTTGTGATGCAGCTTTCTACAGTTTCCACCATGTAAATAGCACTCTGTTCTCTTATTGTCCCCTCCAAACTGACCAACTTCACTTTTTTCCCAAATTATAATCTATCTGACAACTTGTTTCCCCCTTTTCCTGTGCATCTCTCTCTCTCTTCACAATCCTCCTTGAACTTTACAGTTATGCCTTTTCCAGGAGTTCCCGCCCCCATTCTTCTAAACCTTTACTGGGAGCACTGGGCAGTGTGAAGGAAGCAGAGTTGCTCTGTTTTTCGGGATACTCTATGGGAGGAGCTTGCTGCCCATTGGTCAGAATGGAGGCAGCTTGCCCATCGAGCTGCATGAGCCTTTCACACCCCATGTCTTATTGATGAGGCACAGCAGCAGCACGGAAGGAAAAAAAGAAGCAAATCCTGCTCTCCACATCTCACTGACACTTGGAATATTCTGTCCCATGTGTGAAAGATCTGAACTGTTCAGTCACATGAAATTCCAAGGTGCAAACTCCTAGAAATCCATATAGATTTCCTCCTGAACTGACTGCTGACCTCCACAAGGGGTAATGTGTTGTATTCCATCTGAATCCCATTTGCTGCATAAAAGTTCTCCTTTGAAACTTCCCAAACCTTTAATTTGTGTCCTGTAATCCTTGTATAATGAGCTGATGGGTATAAGGTTCATTATTATAAGGTGTAACTTTTCCAAACCCCTCTGTCACAGCTCCTCTCAATTGCCTTTGCGACAAGGAGAACACCTCAGTTTCCCCAAACCCCTGATTCCCCAATGTCTGTTTGCTGTCTATAAGGCACACATCAGGGTTGTGTTGGAACATTCTCCACTTGCCTGCATCAGTGCAGCCCACAACACTAATAAAGAAAGTGAACATCCTCCAGGACAAAGCATTGTGCCTGAGTGGTGTCCCATCCACTACATTCAGCATTCCCTCTCCCCATCCCAGAGACACAGTGGCATCACTGTGTAAAAAGTAAAGGCAGCATTGTCCTACCAGACCATAGGGCTGCTCTCTCATTAGGGAGGAAACTGGAGCACCTGGAAGAAACCCATGCAGACACTGGGAGAATGTGCAAGTCCCACAGAGACAGTTGTCCAAAGCTGAAATTGAACCTGGGGCCCTGGCAGCAGTGCTAATCACTGTGCCACCCTAAAATTGTAATTTGATTCACAACTACCACTTCCTCTGATAGTTCATTCCACACACAAATCATTATCTGAACAAAAATAATAAAAAAAATTCCCGAACGCCTTTTTTCAAGCCGTTCTGCTGTCATCTTAAAAGGCATGTACCGAGACTTGAATCGCGTCCCTTCCTGCAAAGGACACCTGCTGTTCACATTACTGATACCACCCCTCCATGATTTGAGAAACGTCTAATAAGGTCACTCCTCAGCCTCCTGCGTGCCAGTGAAAGAAGTCGCAGCCTATCCAGCCTCTGCTTATAATTCAAACTATCCATTCCCATCAAATTCTGGTAAATATCTTCTGAATCCGCTCGAACTACATAATGTCCTCCCGGTATCAGCATGACCAGAACTGGACACGGAATTCCAGAAAAGGCCTCCCAACATCCAAAATAATGTCCCAACTCTTGTACTCAAAGGTCTGAGCAATGAAGGCAAGTGTGCCAAGCACCTTCTTAACCATCCTGTCTACATGTGGCAGACGTGAAAGACCCGAACCCCTCGGCCTCTTTGTTCCATGTCACTACTCGAGGCCCTGTTTTTAATTAGTGTCAGTCTGCCCTCGTTTGTTTTATCAAGATGTAATATTTTGCATTTATTCCAATCCAAAAATCCCCAACAACCCTGAGCATTAAAGACAGTAGGAGTATACTTAAGAGGAAAATCAGGAGGGCAGAAAGGGGACATGAGATAGCTTTGGCAAATAGGATTATGAATACTCCCAAGGGTGTTTATAAATACATTAAGAACAAAAGGGTAACTCGAGAGAGAATAGGGCTCCTCAAATATCAGTAAGGTAGTCTATGCGTGGAGCCGCAGGAGATGGGAGAGATACTAACTGAATATTTTGCATCAGTGTGTACTGTGGAGAAGGACATGGGCAATATAGAATGTGGGGAAATAGATGTCGACATGTTGAATATGTCCATCTTACAGAGGAGGACGTGCTGGGTGTCTTGTAACCCGTAAAGCTTGGTTAATCTCCAGCACCTGATCAGGTGAACCCTAGAACCCTGGGTGGCTGGGAATGTGATTGCTGGCCATCTTGCTGAGATATTTGTATCATCGATTATCACAGGTGAGATGCCAAAAGACTAGAGGTTGGTTAACGTGGTGCCGCTATTTAAGAAAGATGTTAAGGAGAAGCCAGGGAACTATCGACCGGTGAGCCTGACATTGATGCTGGGAAAGATGTTGGAGGGAATCCTGCGGAACAAGATGCGCGTGTATTCTGAAAAGCAAGGACTGATTACTGATGGTCAGCATGACTATGTGCGTGGGAAATCATGTCTCACAAAATTGATTGAGTTATTTGAAGATGTATCACAGAGGATTGATGAAGGCAGAGAGGAGGACATCATCTATGGAATTCAGTAAGGCGCTCGACAAGATTTCCCCGTGGAAGACTGGTTAGCAAGGTTAGATCTCATGGAATGCAGGGAGAACTAACCGTTTGGATACAGAACTGGCTCAAATGTAGAAGGCAGGGTGGTGGCGGAGGGTTGTTTTTTCAGATTGGAGGCATGTGACCAGTGGAGTTCCGCAAGGATCGGTGTTGGGTCTACTACTTTTCGTCGTTTATATGTATGATTTAGATATGAGCATAGGAGGTATCGTTAGTAAGTTTGCAGATGACACCAAAATTGGAGGTATAGTGGACAGCGAAGAGGATTACCTCAGATTACAACAGGATGTTGTTCAGATGGGTGAGAAGTGGCAGATGGAATTTAATTCAGATAAATGCGACGTGCTGCATTTTGGAAAAGCAAATCGTAACAGGACTGATACACTTAGTGGCAAATTCCTAGATAGTGTTGATGAACAAAGATATCTTGCAGTGAAGGTTCATATTTCCTTGAACGCAGAGTTGCAGGTCGATAGGTTATTGAAGAAAGTGTTTGGAGTACATTCCTTTATTGATCAGAGCATTGAGTATAGACGTTGGAAGGTCATGTACAGGACATTGGTTAGGCCTCTTTTGGAATATTGTGTGCAATTCTGTTTTCCATCAATCGGAAGGATGTTGTGAAACTTGAAAGGGTTCAACAAAGATTTACAAGGATATTGTCAGGATATGAGCTGCAGGAAGAGAGCAAAAAGGCTGGGGCTTTCTTTCCCTGGAGCATCAGAGACTGAGGAGTGACCTCCGTAGAGGTTTATAAAATCATTGGTAGCACGGATAGGGTAAACAGACAAGGTATTTTCCCTGAGTAGGAGAGTCGAGAAATAGAGAGCACAGGTTGAGGGTGAGGGGGAAACATATAAAAGGGAAATAAGGAGCAACTTTTTCACGCAGAGAGTGGTGCGTGTATGGAATAAGCTGCCAGAAGAAGTGGTGGAGGCTGACAATTATAGCATTTTAAAGGCATTTGGATACTTGACATGAATAGAAAAGATTTAGTGGGATATGGCCCAGGTGCTGGCAAGAGTGATAAGATTAGGTTCGGATATCTGGTCGACATGGACAAATTTGACCGAAGGTTCTGTTTAGTGCTGTTCATCTGTGACTCTCAGCTCAGTGGGTTTCGGTCTCTTCAAAGATAAATCTTAGTCTGTTTTATTTTAGTAAAGCTACAACATTCAGTAGGGCGATGGTTTATTTATTTAAATACACATCTTATGATACTTTGATTAAGTTTTTTTAAAAAAATATTGGGACTAATTTATTCTAGAGTAGTGTTTTGTAAAGCTGTAAGACTGTGTGACTTTTCTGGGTCTGTGGTCTGTTAAGGTGCAGAGATTGCCATTCGTACAGTGATGTGCTCTTCCTGTTGTATGTAGGGAATTAAGGAAAGTTTCAATGATCTTGATTGTCTGCATCAGATGGAGCGATGATTAAAGGTAATGAAGAATTTACAGGAGGCGGGGGGTGTGATAGGTGGCAGTTTCAGAAAGTTAGGAAAACTGCCGATCCAGTCAGGGAGATGGGTTTCCTCTCGGAAAGTGGGGAGGGCAGGGCAAGTAGTGCATGAGTCTTCTGTGGTTATTTCCATCTCAAACAAGTATACTGTTTTGGAAAGCATCTGGGGTATCACTCTCAGGGGAATATCGCACTGACAGCCAAGTATCTAGTGTAATGTGAGGTATATCAGGTTCCACGTGATCGATGGTGATAGGGGGCTCTCTAGTCTGCAGCACAGACTGCAGTTTCTGTAGCTAACAGTGAGAAATCAGAATGTGGTGGTGCCTCCCTACTGTCTGGATGAAGGATGGCTCTGAAAGGGGAGAATGATCAGGGGGAGGTCGCTGTACTTTGGACCAATGTCATAAGAGAAAAGGATGAAGTCCTGATGAGAGAATATAGCAAATTAGCCTGGAGGATAATAAGCAGGTCCATGTGGGTAGTAATATCTGGATTACTCCCGGTGCCACATGCTAGTGAGAGTAGGAATAGCAGGTAGAGCAGATGAATGCGTGGCCAAAGATCTGATACAGGGGAGAAGGATTCACATTTTTGGATCATTGCAATCTCTGCTGGGGTGGAATTGACGTGCATAAGAAGGATGGATTACACCTGAATTGGAAGGTGCCTAATATCCAAGCAGGGAGATTTGTTAGTGCTGCTTGGGAGGCATTAAACCAGTGAGGGCGTGGGGGTAAACCTGAAGAGATAGTGAGAAAGGAGGTAAGTCTGAGGCTGGTACAGTTGAGAAGTTAAACAGGCAAGGCAGCCAAGGGCAAGGCACAGAATGAGGTAGAACTGACAAGGTACAATAGACAATCGGTGCAGGAATAGGCCATTCTGTCCTTTGAGTCAGCACCACCATTCATTATGATCATGGCTGATCGTCCACAATCAGTATCCTGTTCCTGTCTTATCTCCGTAACACTTGATTCCATTATCTTTAACAGCTCTATCCATCTCTTTCTTGAAAGTATCCAGAGATTTGTCCTCCACTGCCTTCTGGGGCAGAGCATTCCATAAACCCACCACTCTCCGGGTGAAGGCGTTTCTCCTCAACCTTGTTCTAAATGGCCTTTCCCTTATTTTTAAACTGTGTCCTCTGGTTCTGGACTCACCCATCCGTGGAACCATGCTTCCTACCTCCAGAGTATCCAACTCTTTTATAATCTTGTAGGTCTCAATCAGATCCTCTCTCATTCTTCTAAACTCAAGTGTATACAAGCTCAATCGCTCCAATCTTTCAACATATGATCATTCCGCCTTTCCGGGAATTGACCTCATGAACCTACCCAACGCTCCCTCAATAGCCACAATGCTCTTCCTCAAATGTGGAGACCAAAACTGCACACAATACTCCAGGTGCGGTCTTACCAGGGCCCTGTACAGCTGCAGAAGGACATCTTTGGTCCTATACTCAATTCCTCTTGTTATGAGGGCCAGCATGCAGTGAGCTTTCTTCACTACCTGCTGTTCCTGCGTCCTTGTTTTCATTGACTGATGTACAAGAATACTTAAATCTCGTTTTACTTCCCCTTTACCAAACTTGACTGCTTTTAGATAGTAATCTGCCTTCCTATTCTTGCTTCCAAAGTGGATAACCACACATTTATCCACATTCAACTGCATCTGCTCTGCATCCGTCCACCAACCTAACCTATCCAAGTTATGTATTCTCATAACATCCTCCTCACACTTCACCCTGCCACCCAGCTTTGTGTCATCAGCAAATTTGCTAATATTACTTTTAATACGTTTATCTATATTATTAATGTATATTGTAAACAGCTGCGGTCCCAGCAGCGAACCTTGTGGTACCCCACTAGTCACTGCCTGCCATTCCGGAAGGAAGCATTTATCACTACTCTTTGCATCCTGTCAGCCAGCCAATTTTCAATCCAAGTCAGTATATTCCCCTTTGTAAATCCATGCTGACTCTGACGAATCCTATTACTGCGATCCAAATGAGCCGTAACTTCATCTTTTATAATTGACTCCAGCATCTTTCTCACCACTGACATCAGGCTAACCGTTTTATAATTCCTTGTTTTCTCTCTCACACCTTTCTTGAAAAGTGGGACAACATTAGCCACCCTCCAATCTGACTCTACATCTCCTGATTCAGTGTCTCCCCCTTCGCAAGGGACTGAACGTCATCCCTCACCAACAGGGCCATCTTACCCCCTCTTCCCATTAGACTGTCCTTTTGATAGCACTGCACTGCATTTATTTCAATGCTAGAGGTTTGACAGGGAAAGCAGATGAGCTTAAGATATGGTTTTGAACATGGGACTGGGATATAGTGGGTATTACAGAAACGTGGCTTAGGTTGGAAAGGACAGGTAGCTTAATGTTCCAGGGAATAGATGTAAGAGGAAGGATAGAAAGGTGGATAAGAGAGAAGGTGGAATGGTGTTTTTGGTTAGGGATAACATTATTGTTGTACTTAGGGAGGATATTCATGGGGGTTCACCCGGTAAACTTACTTGGGTGGAACTGGGAAATAGGAACAGGATGATCACCTTATTGAGGTTTTCTGTGTGAGTTTCGTCGGGGTGCTCTGGTTTCCTCCCACAGTTCAAAGATGTGCAGGTTGGGTGGATAATCCAGGCTGAATTGCCCATATTGTTCAGGGATTTGCAGGTTGGGTGGATTGGCCATGCGAAATTGCCTACAGTGTTCAGGGATGTGCAGGCTAGGGGGATAGGCCATGGGAAATGCAGCGTTACAGGGGTAAGATAGGAGGCTCTGAAGGTCAGTGTGAATGTGATGGGCCGAATGGCCTGCTTCCACACGTGCGATTCTCTGACGATAACTCTACTAGTTTTAAAATAGTTGCAGAAAATAATAGACCAGATCTAAAAGTTGGTGTTCAATGTTGGACAAAGGTGAATTTTGACGGTACAAGGCGAGAACTTTCAATATTTCTTTGCAACCCCCAGGTAAAGGGACGGCTGGAAAGTGGGAACATGAGAATAGAAGGAATAGGAGCAGGAGTAGGTCATCTGGCCCCTTAAGCCTGCACTGCCATTCAATAAGGTCAGGGCTGATCTTTTCTTGGCCTCAGCTCCACTTTCCTGCTCTCTCACCATCACCCTTAATTCCTTTCCTGTTTGCAAATCTACATTTTGCCTTAAAGACATTCAAGTTGATAACGTCAACTGCTACACTCAGCAGGGAATTCCACAGATTCATAACCCTTTAGCTGAAGACGTTCCTTCTCAACTCTGTCCTAAATCAGATACCCCCTCATTTTGACGCAATGCTCTCTAGGTTGACCCCCCCCCCCCACAGTGGAAATAACCTCCCTGCATCTATCTTATCTTTTCGCTTCTTAAGGAGATCAAACCTGTACACAGTACTCCAGGTGTGACCTCAACAGCACCCTGTACAGCTGCAGCATAACCATCCCTCTAGCAAGGAAGGACAAACGACCATTCACCATCTCTTTTAGTCCCCTGGGATGCATTCCATCACGGCCAGGAGACCCGTCTACTTTTGGGCTGTTATCTTTCCCAACACCACCTCTTTACTGAGAATGACTGTTTCCATGTCCTCATCTGTCATTGCCTCCATAGGCCTGTGAAAATGAGACAACAAGAGTACATAGACAGTATGTTCCTGTTATTGCCAAGTCTGGTAGGTATAGAGAATGCTGTGTGTCTAGAGAAATTGATGGTCTGGTCAAACAGATGAAGGAGGGATATGGCAGGTACAGACAGCTTGTTTTGAGTGAATCCCTTGGAGTGTAGGGGGAGTAGGAGTACACTTGAGGGAAAACGGGAGCAAAAATGATACATGAGATAGCTTTGCGGGGAAAGAGGTTTAAGGACAATCCAAAGAGATTCTACAAAACACTAAGGACAAAAGAGTAACCAGGCAGAGAATATGGACCCTCAAAGATCAATAAGGCTGTCTGTGGAACCACAGAAGGTGGGAGAGATACTATCTGAGGATTTCATGTTAGCTTTTACTGAAAGCGGATACGGAAGCTAGAGACTTTGTAGAAATAAATAATGATAACTTGACAACTGTCCATATTACAGAGGAGATTGTACTGGATGTCTTATACATAAAGCTGAGTAAATCTGTGGGACCTGATCACGAGTATCCCAAATCTTTGTGGGAAGTTAGGGAAGTGATTGCTGGGCCCCTCGCTGAGATACTTCTATCACCAATAGCCACAAGTGAGGTGCTGCAAGACAGGCGCCATTATTAGAGAAAGGTGATGAGGAAAGGCCAGGGAACAATACACTGGTGAGCCTGAGGTTAGTGGCAGACAAGGTGTTGGAAGGAATTCTGAAGGGCAGGTTTATATGTAATTGGAAAGGAAAGAAGTGATTAGGGATAGTCAGCATGGCTTTGTACACAAATCACTAACTTGGACTTCAGAAAGACATTCAAAAAGGTTCCACATAACAGACTGGTTAGCGAGTTAGACACCATGGGATGCAGAGAGAACCAGCTATTTGGATACAAATTGGCTGGAAGGTTGGAGATGGAGGGTAGTGCTTTTCGGACTGGAGGCCTGTGATGAGCAATATGGTGTAAGGATTGGTGCTGGGTCCACTGCTTGTCCTCATTTATATCAATGATTTCTATGTGAATATGAGGTGTAGTTAGTGGGTTTACAGTAGACATCAAAATTGGAGGTGCACTGGACAGCGAAGAAGGTTACCTCAGAGTACAATGGGACTTCAATCAAATGGGCTGAGGATTGTCAGATCGAGCTTATTTCAGACAAACATGATGTGCTCCATTTTGGAAAAGCAAATGAGGGCAGGAATTATACACTTAATGGGAAGATCCTGGGGAATGTTGCTGAACAATGAGACCTTGGAGTGCAGGTTCATAGTTCCTTGAAAGTGAAATCCTAGGCAGGGTAGTGAAGAAGGTGTTTGGTGTACTTGCCTTTACTGGTCAGTGCATTGAGTAGTTGAGTTGGGACGTCATTTTGCGGCAGAACAGCACATTGATTCAGCCACTTCTGGAATTCTGTTTTCAGTCCTGGTCTCCCCGCTATCGGAATGACATTTTGAAACTTGTAAGGGTTTGGTAAAGATCCGCAAATATGTTGCCAGGGTTGAGGGTTTGAGCTATATAGTTCGAGGGTGAATAGGCTGGAGCTGTTTCCCCTGGAGCATCGGATACAATTATGAGGGGCATGGATTGGGTGAAATCCCAGGCTCTTATTCCCAGGATATGTGAGTCCAAAGCTTGGGGACACAGGATTCAGGTGTGAGGGAAAAAAAATAAAAGGGATCTAAGGGGCAATCTTTCCAGCTGAACATAGTACGTGTATGGAATGAGCTGCCAGAGGAAGTGTGGAGGCTGGTACAATTACCCAATTATTCCTTTGAGATGTTGTATGCGATTAGCAAAAGTTTAGAAGGATACAGGCCAAGAGATGGCATATGGGATGAGATTAATTTAGGATATCTGGTCGGCAAGGACAAGTTGGATCGAAGGGTCTGTTTCTCTGCTGTACATCTTTATGGCACTACTAAAATTAAGATAGTTTTCTCTTTTATGGAGAGTTAACAGAAGGTCAGATAATTCTCCTTGGAGCTGAGAAGGTTAGGCAGTGATTTCGACCAGGAGCAGATTTGTTTCCAGAATATTTAATTTACAGAGAGACAGGGAGAAATTGTTAACGTCACAATTTTTAGTAGCTACCTTCCGGTAGCTGACAAATAATGCAGGTTAAAAATGCGAAGATTATTTTACTCCGTAAGTTCTGAGCATCTAGAACAGTTTGACCGACAGCTGGATGCTGATTCAGTAGTTATTGTCAAAACAAATTTGGAATTTAACTTTTTTAAGGAAGGATTTGGAGGGCTACAGACAAATGGGCGGTGAGTTGGGATAGACTGGCACCATCTCCAGAGGGGGAGAGTACAGCCCCAATGGGCTGAATACCCCCAAACCCCTGTGCTCTGTGTTACTGCCCCATTCACTGTGAATGATAAAGCTCATCCCAGGGCAGAGTCATAGAGACCTACAGCATGGAATTAGACCCTATGGTCAAACTGGTCAATGCCGACCAGATATCCTAAACTAATCTCGTCTCATTTGCCAACACTTGGCACATATCCCTCTACACCCTTCCTATTCACATACCCATCCAGATGCCAAATGGTGTAATTGTACCAGCCTCCACCACTTCCCTGAACAGAAGATTCCATACACGCACAAATCTCAGTGTGAAAAAAGTTGCCTTTTGAGTCGCTTTTAAATCTTTTCCCTCTCACCTTAAACCTACACCCTCTCGTTCTAGACTCCCCCACCCTAGGGAAAAGACCTTGTCTATTTTTCCCATCCACACTGCCCATGATTTTATAAAGCACTATGAGGTCACCCCTCAGCATCCGATGCTCTTGGGAGGAGTCCACTCATGTCACAATGGGGCCCGGGTGATTGACAGCAGCTTCAGACCAATAGGAGAATTGGCGTGATCCTCCAGCCAATGGGAGTGAATTGGCATGGGTCCAGCAGGCCAACTCGTGGCCAGGAGCTGTGCAGGCGCAGTGTAACAGTGAGGGGGGACCTAGTGAGTGTGAAGGAAGTGGGAGAGACTGCAAAGTCTGGGGAAGAAATGGAGTTATTGTGGACTGGAAGGGTTTCTAAACGCACGGTTTTAGGCTGCTAGACCTGAATTAGAAATTCCTTGTAAATTAGACCCAAAAGAACTGCGGATGCTGTAAATCTCACACAACAACCAAAAGGTTCCGGAAAAGCTCAGCAGGTCTGACAGCATCTGTGAAGAGAAATCAGAGCTAACATTTTGGATCCGCTGACCCTTCCTCAGAACTGATGTTACTGAAAATAGGTTTATATGCAGAAGGTAGGGGTTAAGGAGTAAATGATAGGTGGTGATAGAGTCCAAAGAGATGGGAGCAGTTGGACAAAGGAGTGCATAACGATCTGGCTGGGGGAGGGCGAATTGCTGTTTATGGGGACTGTTAATGGCTAACCATAGGTAATGTGTAATGGTAGGCTGTGAGAACAAGGTCTGGTGTGTGGGTTAAGAGGCTAGGGCGCTAGGACATTGGAGAGTTCAGGACGTAAAATTATTGAATTTGATACTGGGGCTAGATGGGTGCAGGGTCCCCAAGTAGAAGATGAGTTGGTGTTCTTCCAGCTTGCGTTAACGTGTGGGGCTGGAAAAGCACAGCAGGTCAGGCAGCATCTCAGGAGCAAGAGAATCGACGTTTTGGGCATATTCTTTTCATCAGGAATGGCGGGATGGGAGGGGAAGTAGTAAGAGGGCTGAGAGATAAATAAGGGAGATGTGCGCAGTTGGTGGGAAGGGAGCTAGGAAGGCAATAGGTGGAGGTGGAGCGTAATGGAGAGAGAGTGGAGTGGATAATTGGAAAGGAAGTTGGACAGGTGGGACAGTTCAAGAGGTGGTGTCAAGTTGGAGGGTTGGATCAGGGATTATGCAGGGGGAGGGGAGATGAGGAAACCTTGATTCTGTGGTGAAAGGGTCCCAATGTGGAAGATGAGGTTTTCTTCCTCCAGGCGTCGAGTGGCTGGGATTTGGTGGTGGAAGTGGCCCAGGACTTGCATGTCCTTGGTGGAGTGGGTGGGGAAGTTGAAGTGGTCGGCCACAGGATGGTGGGGTTGGTTGGTGCATGTGTCCCAGAAATGTTCCCTGAAACATTCTGCAAGTTGGTGTCCTGACTACCCTCTGGAGAGGAGACCACATCGAAAGCAAAGGCCATAATAGGTGAGGTGTTTGGATATGCGGGAAAATCTCTGCTGCATGTGGAAGGGTCCTTTGGAGGTGAAGGGGGAGGTGTGGGCACAGGTTTTACACCTCTTGCAGTGGCAAGTGAAGGTGATGGGAGTGGAGGGTGGGTTGGTGGAGAGCATGGATCTGACTAGGAATTCACAGGGAATGGTCTCTGGAATGCTGAAAGGAATGGAGAGGGAAATATATCTCTGCTGGGATCTGATTGTAGGTGGTGGAAATGGCGGATGATGATGCATTGTACCTGGGTGGAAGGTGAGAACTGGGGGTTTCTATCCTTGTTGCAGTTGGAGAGGCGTGGTTCAATGGCAGAGGTGTGGGAAGTGGTGGAGATACACTGGAGAGTATTGTTGACCACATGGGAGGGGAAATTGCAGTCGTTAAAATACGGGGCGTTTTGTTATGGTCTGGTATGTTCTGCCAGCTTGCATCAAGCTTCACTGGAACACTGCAGTAAGCATGAGACAGAGATGTTGGCCAGGGAACAGACTCGTGTGTTAAAGTGACAGGCAACTGGAAGCTCAGGGTCTGTTTTGCAGCAGAACGTAGATCATCAGCTGCCATTTCCAGCACCTCCACTGAGATGCTGCCAGACACAGGTTCCTGTCCCCTCCATTAACAGCTATGCACCCTCCCAGACAGATTGTTATCTACTCCTTTGTCTTTCCAAATGTTACCGTTTATTTTGGGCTCTGTTCTCACCTATTATCTACTCTTTATAGCCCTATCTCCTGCAGTCCAAAGATATGTAGGTTGGGTTAAATGGCCCAGCTAAATTTCCCGTAGTGTTCAGGGATGTATAGGTTAGGTGCACTAGTCAGTGGAAATGAGAATAATAGGGTCAGGGAATGGGTTTGGTTGAATGTTACCGTTTCTTTTGGGCTCTGTTCTCACCTATTATCTACTCTTTATAGCCCTATCTCCTGCAGTCCAAAGATATGTAGGTTGGGTTAAATGGCCCAGCTAAATTTCCCGTAGTGTTCAGGGATGTATAGGTTAGGTGCATTAGTCAGGGGAAATGTAGAGTAGTAGAGTCGGGGAATGGGTTTGGTTGAGAAACTCTTCAGAGGGTGGGTGTAGACTTGTTGGGCCGAATGGCCTGTTTCCACATTGTAGGGATTCTAATTTTCCCAGCTGCCATCGGTTCTGAGGAAGGGTCACTGGACCTAGAATGACCCTTGGTGTGTGCAGGAGGAGCAAACGGGAAATGGGAGTTGGATCATTTTAGGCTGGGAGCGTTTAATTACACCCTGTACAGATAGTTAGGCCTGAATTAGAAACTCTTGGTCCCACGTTTGCAGCAAATGGGAAAATGGTTGTTGCCCTCAGGCGGTGATAGGTCCTGGGTTATGGCCGCCATCTTTATTTGGGGCAAGGTACAGAGAGGCACATGGACATGTCCTCTTCCTGGATGGGGGCGGGGTGATTAAA
>NC_057720.1:94074631-94088800 GCF_004010195.1 Chiloscyllium plagiosum | reverse complement strand
GTTGGCTAATGTAGACTGGAAGCAAAGACTTTTGGGTGGGACAGTTGACAGACAGTGGAGGAATATCAAAGATTTTTTTCAAACTGCTCAGCAAAAGTATATATCTGTGAAAAGGAAAAACTGTAGGAAAAGGAGTAATTTGCCATGGGTGGCTAAGGAAATAAGGGAGTCTATCAAATTGAAATTGAAAGCATACAAATTGGCAAAAACCAAGGAGAAACTAGGAGATTAGAAAAAAGTTTAAAGATCAACAGAAACCAAATGGGATTGGGGGAGAAAAGCGATTAGTAGCTATCCCCAGGGCCAGAATAGCAGTTTACACTGCTAGAGGGGAACCCATTACGTGGGGAACATATGGCCTCTGTAATTGTTGAAGCACTTAACCGTTACCATAGAGATAATCCTGATCAAGTTAAAAATCACAGCACACTCCAAAAGCTTGTACTTCCAAATAAACCTGTTGGACTATAACCTGGTGATGTGTGGTCTTGAACTTTGCCCACCACACTCCAACACCGGCTCCTCCATATCAGAATCCTGACAGCCCCACTGAAACTGAAGTGCCTGTCAGATACCTGACTGAGCCACAGGGGCGTGGGGGAGGGGTATGTGAATTGGCCATACTAAATTGCCCGTAGTGTTAGGTAAGGGGTAAATGTAGGGGTATGGGTGGATTGCGCTTCGGCGGGGCGGTGTGGACTTGTTGGGCCAAAGGGCCTGTTTCCACACTGTAAGTAATCTAATCTAAACCACAAAGTGTTGAGCTGAACACTACTTTTTAACTGCCATTGCTATGGAGATAATACTGAGAGACAGCGTCCATTGAAAACCACAAACCACTAAGATATAAGAATGGGAGTGGCACATCGGACAGGCGGGGAGTTACCTGATGCTGCCTGGAGGTGTTCTGCATGTACACTATCCAGGTAACTGCCATGTTTCATCAATAAAGACTCAAAGAAGACCTCTCAGAGTATTGTGCCTAGTTACTCCTATCCAGCAGGGTTCAGGAAGATGAGTACACATCAGTCAGTCTTCACAGTGCAGGATACGAAGAACATGCCAGTAATTAATAAGGAGACAAAGGAAGGTGAGGACCTAGAAATAACCATTATCACGAGAGAGTTAGAGTTGGGCAAGCTAATGGAGCTAAAGGTAGATAAGTTTCTTTGCCCTGATGGAATACATCCCAGGGTGCTACCAGAGATAGCGGGAGAAATAGTAAATATACTTGCAGTCAGAGTCCTACAGCAGAGACGGGCGCTTTGGCCCAAACTGGCCCATACCAGTCAACATGTCCATCCACGTGAACCCCATTTCCATGCACACTTGGCCCATCTGCTTCTGACCATTTGCTATTCATGTATTTGTCCAAATATTTTTTACATGTTGTTAATGTACCCACCTCAACTACTTCCACTGGCAGCTCAGTCCATATACATGCTACCCTCTGTGTAGAACTGTTGACCCTCAGGTTCCCTTTCATAATTTCTCCTCTGACCTTAAACTGATGCCCTCACTCCTTGATTCCCTGGGAAAGAGACTGAGTGCATTCATCTTACCCAGGCCTCTCATGGTCTTATAAACTTCCAGAAAAGATCCTCCCCTCTGTTTCCTCTGGTCTAAACAAAAAGAAAGTCCTTCAACCTCTCCCTATAACTCAGACCCCTGAGCCCTGGCAACATCCTTGTAAATTTCTTCTGCATTTTTTCCAGTTTAATAACTGAATCCTACATTACATTCATCATATTTCCAGTATTTCCCCACGGCGCTGGAACCGACGTGATAACGCCAATGGATTACAAGCCGTGATCGATAATTAACTACTTTACAACAATCCCGTTTTCATAGTTTGTTCCATGGTGCAGGTATCCTTGTCTCTTTCTGGGTGGCATGATTAATTAAAACTTGTCCTCATACAAAACAAATCTGTAGCTTAATTGTTCCTGGGAAATGAGCCATGTTTTTTCAGATTATTAAAAACAAATGAGATCTCTCTCCACAGTCACCACGCTAACATGAACTTGGCTGTGTCTCAGTACTTTTTCCAGTCACACTGAGATTTGAAATATTCGTCCACGGACAAAATACACACCTTTCCTTCTACATGAATGTGGAGATTGCACATTCTTTCATTGTCTGCGTGGGCTTCCTCTGGGTGCTCCGGTTTCCTCCCACAATCCAAAGACTGATAGTGCAGGTCAGGTGAATTGGCCATGCTAAATTACCCATAGTGTTAGGTGCTTTCATCAGAGGGAAATGGGTCTGGGTAGGTTGCTCTTCGGAGGGTCGGACAGACTGGTTGGGCAGAAGGGCCTGTTTCCACATTGTAGTAAATCTAATCTAATCAAATCAATGAGGCTGACTCGGAGCCCCCGGGGTGTTGATGAATCCTCCCCCCACCTCCCAGGGTTTCCTTCCTGGTCAGACCCACGTTGTTTTATTTTTCCCCAATCTGGAACCTCTTATTTATTTCCCCCACTCCGATCCTCTGATGAGAACCATCCTGCACACACTGGCCAAATCATATCTGAACTGAAATGAACCAAATTAGAACTCTAATTACAGGCCGACCCCTGTCCCTCTCCATAACATTCCTGAATCTTCACAAGAGTTCTGATAACTTTCTGCAAAAGGCTTCCCCATTGATACTTTGACCACCCGTCAAGATACCAGGGGAGGTGCCATTCCCCTGGGTCCTGCTTTCAGGGGGAGGAACTGCCAATGACAGATTAATCCCACACACCCACAGCCCCCCCTTCAGCTTCAGCAAAATCGACGTTTCGGGCAAAAGCCCTTCATCAGGAATAAAGGCAGAGAGCCTGAAGCGTGGAGAGATAGCTAGGGGAGGGTGGTGGTGGGGAGAGAGTAGCTCCTCGGATGCTGCCTGAACTGCTGTACTCTTCCAGCACCATTGATCCAGAATCTGGTTTCCAGCATCTGCAGTCATTGTTTTTACCTTGTTGATTTTAACCCTACTGCGAATCCTCTTGCAAGGATGCCTGCCTTGAAGACGTTTTCCTCCTCTCTCTACAAGAATCTCAGGGAGTCCCTCTCCCACTGCAACTACCCTATGCTACTCTCTCCCAACACCCACCCTCCCCTAGCTTATCTCTCCTCGCTTCAGGCTCTCTGCCTTTATTCCTGATGAAGGGCTTTTGTCCGAAACGTTGATTTTGCTGAAGCTCCTCGGATGCTGCCTAAACTGCTGTGTTCTTCCAGCACCATTGATCCAGCCTGCACATACACCAACAATTGCCCAGCACTGCGCCCTTGCACTGGTCTCCCCTCCTACAGCGCATTCTCCAGATCGCACAGGAGCCTGGGTGATTAACAGCAGCTGCTGCCCAATAGGGTTGAGGGGGTGGGGCTGGAGGACTGGGACAATGGAATTGTAAACAATGAATGAATGTGAAGGACACTGGGGGATGGACATGTCAGTGAGGGACAGGAGCAGTGCAGCAGCAGGAGGGGATCCTGGACAAACTGAGCAATAGGAGAGTCTCAGGAGAGAAACTACAGGATGGTTCTATTTAGAGGCTCAGGCAGGGACAGCTGGGAGACAGTATGGCCTGGTGGCTGGGGCATGTTTTCTAATCAGCCTCTTCAAAGCCGCTGTTACCAAACCCTAAACCCGATCCTCTTGGTCCAGAGGTAAGGACACTACCACCATTTCTTGGTGGGCTAGTGGAAAGAAGGGAAGATCTTCTCAATCTCATTCACATGCAAACTCCATAAGCTCCTCCCACTTACTGTCTAATGTGGGGATGGAGGAGACAGAGCAGATGGGAGAGTGGTTAGGGATATCGGGACTGCCTTTCAAAAGGAAGTCACCTGTGTCGGTGATATTAACAAGACTCAATACACAGTCACTAACACAAACCTGATGTACTTGAACTTTATCCAGAATATTATCACCCATAACTGGGTGACACACACCCCAATGTACAGAGTTAAGTCCTGGATATTAATAACGGCTTTGTGTGTAAGAAATCACATCTCATGAACTTGAGTCAATTTTTCTGAAGTAAGAACAAAGAGGATTGATCAGGGCAAAGCGGTGGAAATGATCTATCTACATGGACTTCAGTAAGGCGTTCAACAAGGTTCCCCATGGGAGACTGGTTAGCAAGGTTAGATCTGATGTAATACAGAGAGAACTAGCCATTTGGATACAAAACTTGTTCAATGGTAGAAGACAGAGGGTGGTGGTGGAAGCTTGCTTTTCAGATTGGAGACCTGTGACCAGTGGAGTGTCACAAAGGATCAGTGCTGGATTCACTAATTTTCATAATTTATATAAATGATTTGGATGTGAATATAGAAAGTAATGTTAGTAAGATGACACCAAAATTGGAGGTGTAGTGGAGAGTGAAGAGGATTACCTCAGATTATAACAGGATCTTTATCAGATGGTTGAATGTGCTGAGGACTGGCAGATGGAGTTTAATTTAGATAAATGTGAGGTGCTGCATTTTGGAAAAGCAAATATTAGCAGGGTGTATACACTTAATGGTAAGGTCCTCGGGAGTGCTGCTGAACAAAGAGACCTTGTAGTGCAGGTTCATAGCTCCTTGAAAGCAGAATCACAGGTAGATAGGACAGTGAAGAAGGTGTTTAGTATGCTTTCCTTTATTAGTCAGAGTACCGTGTACAGGAGTTGGGAAGTCATAGGAGTTGGGAGGTCATATTGCCGCTGTACAGGGCATTGGTTAGACCATGTTTGGAATATTCAGTGCAATTCTGATCTCCTTCCTATCAAAACAATATTGTGAAACTTGAAAGGGGTCAGAAAAGAACTACAAGTATGTTGCCAGGGTTGGAGGATTTGAGCTACAGGGAGAGGATGAATACACTGTTTTCCCTGGGGCGTTAGATGCTGATGGGTGACCTTTTCGAGGTTTATAAAATCAGTAGTGGCATGGATAGGGTAAATGCACAAGATCTTTTCCCTGCCGTGGGGAGCAGGCATGATAGGGGATGGGAGACAGAGGGGGGAGACCGAGAGGGGAGGGTGACCGTTATTTTGTAGATTTACAACACAACCCTGTTCCTGTTTTCTCCGCATCCCCATCAATCCCTCTGAAGGGCTCAGAACAAGTGCACAGTCCCTGGAAAGTAGAGCTTCAGGGTGAACAAGTGCTGAAGGTTGCATTTGGGACACTGTCCTTTTTTGGTCTGTGCACTTATCAATAAATGGACCTGGGTTCAATTCCACTGTCCTGGATTCATGTGTGTGGCCACAGACACGCCTGGCTCTGACCCTGCCTACTGGATCCCCTGTCACGATAGTTCTGCCACTCTCCTTCCTCCCGTTCTGTGCAGCAGTGCTATCTGTGGTGTCATGAACCTGGCTGTTGCTGACTTCCCGAGAGGCCACCTCACCTTCCCCCCTTATGGAATCCCAAGCGGTGCACAATATCTGTTTGAGAAGGGGAATGATCACTGGGGAGTCCTGCACTTCCTTCCTGAGCCTTTTACTTGATCTGATGGTCACCCATTCCCTTTCTGCCTGTGTACCCCTCACCTGCAGTGCGACTAAACGCGCTGTCCATAACATTCTCAGTATCGCAGATGCTCCACAGTGAGTCCACTCTCAGCTCCAGATCGGAAAAGCAGTTTCCCAGTAGCTGCAGATGGATGCACTTCCTGCACGTATAGCCGTCAGGGAGACTGGAAGCGTCGCTTATTTCCCACATTGTACAAGAGGAGCACACCACGGGTCTGAGGGCTCCGGTAACAACGTTTCAGCTAGTTACTCCAATTAATAGAATTTAAATGAGCTAGCAACCTTCCTTCACTTCAAACGTTTCCATTATAATCAAAAGCCCCAATCTTTACTTAAGCTGACATTTTATACTTTTAAAAACTGTTAAAAAAACTCAGCAGGTTTCACTTACGAGCTGGTTATTTCCATTGAGGCCATGTGAATTTCTGAATGGCCTGAACTAAAACTGAAGCTGAGTTTCACCTTTTCCCTGTCTCACCTCGCTCTGTTTACACTCAACTCCAAAACACACATTGAGCCAAGCAGCCCTCACAGTGCAACCCTGTCATTTTCATTGCCTTCTCACATCTACACTGCCCTCAGCCTCCTGTAATGTTCCAATGCATCTCAATGGGAGCTCAGGAACTGCATCTCATCTTTCAATTCAGCCCTTTGTAACCCCAGAGTCAACATAGACTTCAGCAGTTTCTACATGAACAGAAAGTTATCAGAATCTGGAACATTCCACCTGAAATGGTGCTGGAATTTGAGTCCATAAGGAATTTTAATGGGAAGTTTGCAGTGAATTGAAAATAATGATTTTCACATCATGAAGTGGGTGACTGTGACCAAATCTGACAGTTCCTACAAAGAGACAAGGTGTAATTTGGATAAATCTGTGCTCCCTCTCAGGACAATATTTCCTTCCTCAGCTTCAGGGCCCAGAACAGAGCACAAACCTCAAGGGTGATCCAACCACAAATTTGAATATCTTTCTGCTTTCTGTTTGAAAAAAAAAGATACTTTCCCACAGACAGAACAGACACAGATTTCTTCTTCCACAGTTAAATGACAATGGTATTCAGATCTTGATGACCCTGCTGACGATAGAAAATTGCTTTCGAGATCCCTGTCTCAATTATTCTCAATTAATATTCTATAAAATGAATTCACAAAACAAAGCTCACAGTCAATGCAAGATGAATAGTGAAGGCAAACACTTCTCTTGGTATGTGTTTGATGTGCAAATGCTCCTCTTCAAATCGCACCGCACCCACCCAGGAAGAGGACATGTCCATGTGCCTCGCTGTGCCTTGCCCCAAATAAAGATGGCGGCCATAACCCAGGACCTATCACTGCCTGAGGGCCACAGCAATTTTCCCATTTGCTGTAAACGTGGGACCAAGAATTTCTAATTCAGGCCTAACCACATGTACAGAGTGTAATTAAACCCTCCCAGTCTAAACCGGATCCAACTCCCCTTTCCCGTTTCTTCTTCCTGCACACACCAAGGGTCATTCTAGGTCCAGTGACCCTTCCTCAGAACGGACAACAGCTGGGAAAATTAGAATCCCTACAGTGTGGTAACAGGCCATTCGGCCCAACAAGTCCACACCCACTCTCTAAAGATTTTCTCTGCCAAACCCATTCCCCGACCCTATTATTCTATATTTCCCCTGAATAATGCACCTAACCTCTACATCCCTGAACACGACAGGAAATTTAGCTGGACCAATTCACCGAACCTGCATGTCTTTGGACTGCAGGAGATAGCGGTTAAAGAGTAAATAATAGGTGGGGACAGAACCCAAAAGAGACAGTAACATTGGAAAGACAAAGGAGTGTATAACAATCTGGCTGGGAGGATGCATAGCTGTTAATGGAGGGGACAGGACCCTGTGTTTGGCAGCACCTAAGTGGAGCTACTGGAAATGGCAGCTGATGATCTACGTTCTGCTGCAAAACAGACCCTGAGCTTCCAGTTGTCTGTCACTTTAACACACGAGTCTGTTCCCAGGCTAACATCTCTGTCTCATGCTTACTGCAGTGTTCCAGTGAAGGTTGATGCAAGCTGGCAGAACACTCCAGAACATATCAAAACGCCCCGTATTTCAAGGACTGCAATTTCCCCTCCTATGTGGAAATACTCTCCAGTGTATCGCCACCACTTCCCACATCTCTGCCATTGAAACACACCTCTCCAACTGCAACAAGGATAGAACCCCCAGTCCTCACCTTCCACCCAGATACAACGCATCATCCTCCGCCATTTCCATCACCTACGATCAGATCCCACCAGAGAAATATTTCCTGCTCCATTCCTTTCAGCATTCCTCAGAGACAATTCCAAGTGAATTCCTAGTCAGATCCGTGCTACCCACCAACTCACCCTGCACTCACAGCACCTTCACTTGCCAATGCAAGAAGTGTAAAACCTGTGCCCACACCTCCCCCTCACCTCCAAAGGACCCTCCCACATCCAGCAGAGATTTTCCTGCACATCCAAACACCTCACCTATTATGGACTTTGCTTTCGGTGTGGTCTCCTCTCCACTGGGGAGTCAAGACTCCAACTTGTGGAATGTTTCAGGAACATTTCTGGGACACATGCACCAACCAACCCCACCATTCAGTGGCCGAACACATCAACTTCCCCACCCACTCCGCCAACGGCATGCAAGTCCTGGGCCACCTCCACCACCAAATCCCAGCCACACGATGCCGGAGGAAGAAAACCTCATCTTCCACATTGGGACCCATTAACCACAGAATCAAGGTTTCCTCATCTCCCCTCCCCGCCTTATCCCAGATCCAACCCTCCAACTAGACACCACCCTCTTCAATTGTTGCACTTGTCCATCTTCCTTTCCAATTATCCACTCCACCCTCTCTCCATTATCCTATACCTACATTGCCTTCCTAGCTCCCTTCCCACCCACCACACACATCCCTCTTATTTATCTCTCAGCCCTCTTACTCCCCCTCCACAATCCTGGCATTCCTGATGAAAGGAATATGCCCAAAACGTCGATTCTCTTGCTCCTGAGATGCTGCCTGACCCGCTGTGCTTTTCCAGCGCCACACGTTAATGCAACCTGGAAGAACAACACCTCATTTTCTACTTGGGGGACCCTGCACCCCTCTAGCCCCAGTATCAAATTCAATAATTTTAGAACTCTCATGTGGTAGCGCCCTAGCCTCTTAACCCACACACCAGGCCTTGTTATTACAGCCTACCAATACACATTATCTATGGTTAGACACTAACAGCCCCCATAAACAGCTATTCACCCTCCCCCAGCCAGATCGTTATGCATTCCTTAGTCCAACTGCTCCTATCTCTTTGGACTCTATCACCACCTATCATTTACTCCTTAACCCCTACCTTCTGCATATAAACCGACATTTCTTAGTAACATCAGTTCTGAGGAAGGGTCAGGGGATCCAAAACGTTAACTCTGATTTCTCTTCACAGATGCTGCCAGACCTGCTGAGCTTCTCCAGTACCTTTTGGTTGTTGTGTGAGATTTACAGAACCCACAGTTCTTTTGGTTCTAATTTACCACGAATTTCTAATTCAGGTCTAGCAGCCTAAAACCGTGCGTTTATAAACCTTCCCAGTCCACAATAACTCCATTTCTTCCCATACTTTGCAGTCTCTCCCACTCCCTTCACACTCACTAGGTACCCCCTCACCGTGACACTGCGCCTGCACAGCTCATGGCCACGTGTTGGCCTGCTGGACCCACCCTAATTCACTCCCATTGGTTGGAGGATCACGCCAATTCTCCTATTGGTCTGAGGCTGCTGTCAATCACCCGGGCCCCATTGTGACATGAGTGGGCTCCTCCCAAGAGCATCGGATGCTGAGGGGTGACCTCATAGTGCTTTATAAAATCATGGGGAGTGTGGATGGGAAAAATAGACAAGGTCTTTTCCCTGGGTTGGGGGAGTCTAGAACGAGAGGGTGTAGGTTTAAGGTGAGAGGGAAAATATTTAAAAGCGACCCAAAAAGCAACTTTTTTCACACTGAGATTGGTGCGTGTGTGGAATCTTCTGTTCAGGGAAGTGGTGGAAGCTGGTACAATTACACCATTTGGTATCTGGATGGGTATGTGAATAGGAAGGTTGTAGAGGGATATGTGCCAAGTGTTGGCAAATGAGACTAGATTAGTTTTGGATATCTGGTCGGCATGGACCAGTTCGACCAAAGGGTCTAATTCCATGCTGTAGATCTCTATGACTCTGTCCTGGGATGAGCTTCATCATTCACAGTGAATGGGGCAGTAACACAGAGCACAGGGTTTTGGGGCTATTCAGCCCATTGGGGCTGTACTCTCCCCCTCTGGAAATGGTGCCAGTCTATCCCAATTCACCTCCCATCTGTCTGTCGCCCTCCAAATACTTCCTTAAAAAAGTTAAATTCCAAATTTTTTTGACAATAACTACTGAATCTGCATCCAGCTGTCGGTTAAACTGTTCCAGATGCTCAGAACGTACGGAGTAAAATAATATTCACATTTTTAACCTGCATTATTTGCCAGTTACCGGAAGGTAGTTACTAAAAATTGTGACGTTTACAATTTCTCCCTGTCTCTCTGTAAATTAAATATCCTGGAAACAAATCTGCTCCTCGTCGAAATCACTGCCTAACCTTCTCAGCTCCAAGGAGAATTATCTAACCTTCTGTTAACTCTCCATAAAAGAGAAACCTATCTTAATTTTAGTCGTGCCATAAAGATGTACAGCAGAGAAACAGACCCTTCGATCCAACTTATCCTTGCCGACCAGATATCCTAAATTAATCTCATCCCATATGCCAGCACTTGGCCTATATCCTTCTAAACTTTTGGTAATCGCATACAACATCTCAAAGGCATAATTGGGTAATTGTACCAGTCTCCACACTTCCTCTGGCAGCTCATTCCATACACGTACCATGTTTAGCTGGAAACATTGCCCCTTAGATCCCTTTAAATTTTTTTCCCTCACACCTGAAGCCTGTGCCCCCAAGCTTTGGACTCACATATCCTGGGAATAAGACCCTGGGATTTCACCCAATCCATGCCCCTCACAATTGTATCCGATGCTCCAGGGGAAACAGCCCCAGCCTATTCACCCTCTACCTATATAGCTCAAACCCTCAACCCTGGCAACATCTTTGCGGATCTTTTCCAAACCCTTTCAAGTTTCAAAATATCATTCCGATAGCGGGGAGACCAGGACTGAAAACAGAATTCCAGAAGTGGCTGAATCAATGCAGGACTGAAAACAGAATTCCAGAAGTGGCTGAATCAATGTGCTGTGCTGCCGCAAAATGTCGTCCCAACTCCACTACTCAATACACTGACCAGTAAAGGCAAGTACACCAAACACCTTCTTCTCTTCCCTGCCTATGATTTCACTTTCAAGGAACTATGAACCTGCACTCCAAGGTCTCTTTGTTCAGCCACATTCCCCAGGACCTTCCCATTAAGTGTATAATTCCTGCCGTCATTTGCTTTTCCAAAATGGAGCACATCATATTTGTCTGAAATAAACTCGATCTGACAATCCTCAGCCCATTTGATTGAAGTCCCATTGTATTCTGAGGTAACCTTCTTCGCTGTCCAGTGCACATCCAATTTTGATGTCTACTGTAAACCCACTAACTATACGTCATATTCACATAGAAATCATTGATATAAATGACGACAAGCAGTGGACCCAGCACCGATCCTTACACTATATTGCTCATCACAGGCCTCCAGTCCGAAAAGCACGACCCTCCATCTCCAACCTTCCAGCTAATTTGTATCCAAATAGCTGGTTCTCTCTGCATCCCATGGTGTCTAACTCGCTAACCAGTCTGTTATGTGGAACCTTTTTGAATGTCTTTCTGAAGTCCACGTTAGTGATTTATGTACAAAGCCATGCTGACTATCCCTAATCACTCATGCCTTTCCAATTACATATAAACCTGTCCTTCAGAATTCCTTCCAACACCTTGTCTGCCAATAACCTCACGCTCACCAGTGCATTGTTCCCTGGCCTTTCCTCATTACCTTTCTCAAATAATGGCGCCTGTCTTGCAGCACCTCACCTGTGGCTATTGCTGATAGAAATATCTCAGCAAGGGGCCAAGAAATCACTTCCCTAACTTCCCACAAAGATTTGGGATACACCTGATCAGGTCCCACAGATTTACTCAGCTTTATGTATAAGACATCCATTATTTATTTCTCCAAAGTCTCTAGCTTCCATATCCTCTTTCAGTAAAAGCTGACATGAAATCCTCAGATAGTATCTCTCCCACCTTCTGTGGTTCCACAGACAGCCTTGTTGATCTTTGAGGGTCCATATTCTCTGCCTGGTTACTCTTTTGTCCTCAGTGTTTTGTAGAATCTCTTTGGATTGTCCTTAAACCTCTTTCCACCCAAAGCTATCTCATGTATCCTTTTTGCCCTCCTGTTTTCCCTCAACTGTACTTCTACTGCCACTACACTCCAAGGGATTCACTCAAACCCAGCTGTTTGTACCTGCCATATCCCTCCTTCATCTGTATGACCAGACCATCAATTTCTCTAGACACACAGCATTCTCTATACCTACCAGACTTGGCAATAACAGGAACATACTGTCTATGTACTCTTGTTGTCTCATTTTCACAGGCCTATGGAGGCAATGACAGATGAGGACATGGAAAGTCATTCTCAGTAAAGAGGTAGTGTTGGGAAAGATAACAGCCCAAAAGTAGATGGGTCTCCTGGCCGTGATGGAATGCATCCCAGGGGACTAAACGAGATGGTGAATGGTCGTTTGTCCTTCCTTGCTAGAGGGATGGTTATGCTGCAGCTGTACAGGGTGCTGGTGAGGCCACACCTGGAGTACTGTGTACAGGTTTGATCTCCTTACTTCAGCAAGGATGTACTGACCCTGGAGGGGGTGCAGAGGAGGGTCACTAGTTTGAGTCGGGAGTTGAGAAGGTTGGTGTATGTGGAGAGATTGAATAGACTGGGACTATACTTGTTGGGATTTAGAAGAATGGGAGGTTGTATTGGAAAAACTAAAATTAAGAAGGGAATAGATAAGATAGATGCAGGGAGGTTATTTCAATGGGGTGTGGGGGCGGGTCAGCCTAGAGAGCATAGCGTCAAAATAAGGGGGTATCTGATTTAGGACAGAGTTGAGGAGGAACTTCTTCAGCTAAAAGGTTATGAATCTGTGAAATTCCCTGCTGAGTGTAGCAGTTGGCGTTATCAACTTGAATGTCTTGAAGGCAAAATGTAGATTTGCAAACAAGAAAGGAATTAAGGGTTATGGTGAGAGAGCAGGAAAGTGGAGCTGAGGCCATGAAAAGCTCAGCCCAGACCTTATTGAATGGCAGTGCAGGCTTGAGGGGCCAGATGGCCTACTCCTGCTCCTATTCCTTCTGTTCCTGTGTTCCCACTTTCCAGCCATCCCTTTACCTGGGGGGTGCAAAGAAACATTGAAAGTTCTCGCCTTGTACCGTCAAAATTCACCTTTGTCCAACTTTGAACACCAACTTTTAGATCTGGTATATTATTTTCTGCAACTATTTTAAAACTAGTAGATTTATCGTCAGAGAATCCCACGTGTGGAAGCAGGCTATTCGGCCCATCACATTCACACTGACCTTCAGAGACTCCTATCTTACCCCTGAAACGCTGCATTTCCCATGGCCTATCCTTGAACACTGTAGGCAATTTCACATGGCCAATCCACCCAACCTGCACATCCCTGAACAATATGGGCAATTCAGCCTGGATTATCCACCCAACCTGCACATCTTTGGACTGTGGTAGGAAACCAGAGCACCCGGACGAAACCCACACAGACAACCTCAATAAGGTGATCATCCTGTTCCTATTTCCCAGTTCCACCCAAGTAAGTTTACCAGGCGAACCCCCATGAATATCCTCCCGAAGCACAACAATAATGTTATCCCTAACCAAAAACACCATTCCACCTTCTCTCTTATCCCCCTTTTTATCCTTCCTCTTACATCTATTCCCTGGAACATTAAGATAACTGTCCTTTCCAACCTAAGCCACGTTTCTGTAATACCCACTATATCCCAGTCCCATGTTCAAAACCTTATCTTAAGCTCATCTGCTTTCCCTGTCAAACCACTTGCATTTAAATAAATGCAGTGCAGTGCTATCAAAAGGACAGTCTGATGGGAAGAGGGGGTGGGATGGCCCTGTTGGTGAGGGATGACGTTCAGTCCCTTGCGAAGGGGGGGACATAGAATCAGGAGATGTAGAGTCAGATTGGAGGGTGGCTAATGTTGTCCCACTTTTCAAGAAAGGTGAGAGAGAGAAAACAAGTAATTATAGACCGGTTAGCCTGATGTCAGTGGTGAGAAAGATGCTGGAGTCAATTATAAAAGATGAAGTTACGGCTCATTTGGATAGCAGTAATAGGATTCGTCAGAGTCAGCATGGATTTACAAAGGGGAATATATGACTTGGATTAAAAATTGGCTGGATGACAGGAAGCAAAGAGTAGTGATAAACGCTTCCTTCCGGAATGGCAGGCAGTGACTAGTGGGGTACCACAAGGTTCGGTGCTGGGACCGCAGCTGTTTACAATATACATTAATAATATAGATGAACGTATTAAAAGTAATATTAGCAAATTTGCTGATGACACAGCTGGGTGGCAGGGTGAAATGTGAG
>NC_057720.1:94065023-94074431 GCF_004010195.1 Chiloscyllium plagiosum | reverse complement strand
TAAGACCGCACCTGGAGTATTGTGTGCAGTTTTGGTCTCCACATTTGAGGAAGAGCATTGTGGCTATTGAGGGAGTGTTGGGTAGATTCACGAAGTCAATTCCCGGAAAGGCGGAATGATCATATGTTGAAAGATTGGAGCGACTGAGCTGGTATACACTTGAGTTTAGAAGAATGAGAGAGGATCTGATTGAGACCTACAAGATTATAAAAGGGTTGTATACTCTGGAAGCAGGAAGCATGGTTCCACGGATGGATGATTCCAGAACCAGAGGACACAGTTTAAAAATAAGGGAAAGGCCATTCAGAACAAGGTTGAGGAGAAACGTCTTCACCCAGAGAATTGTGGGTTTATGGAATGCTCTGCCCCAGAAGGCAGTGGAGGCCAAATCTCTGGATACTTTCAGGAAAGAGATGGATAGAGCTGTTAAAGATAATGGAATCAAGTGTTACGGAGATAATACAGGAACAGGATACAGATTGTGGACGATCAGCCATGATCATAATGAATGGTGGTGTTGATTCAAAGGGCAGAATGGCCTATTCCTGCACCGATTGTCTATTGTACCTTGTCAGTTCTACCTCATTCTGTGCCTTGCCCTTGCCTGTCTAACTTCTCAACTGTACCAGCCTCAGACTTACCTCCTTTCTCACTATCTCTTTAGGTTTATCCACACGCCCTCACTGGTTTAATACCTCCCGAGTAGCACTAGCAAATCTCCCTGCTTGGATATTAGACATCTTCCAATTCAGGTGTAATCCATCCTTCTTATGCACGTCAATTCTACCCCAGCAGAGATTCCAATGATCCAAAAATGTGAATCCTTCTCCCCTGTATCAGATCCTTGGCCACGCATTCATCTGCTCTACCCTGCTATTCCTACTCTCACTAGCATGTGGCACCGGGAGTAATCCAGATATTACTACCCACAATGACCTGCTTATTATCCTCCAGGCTAATGTGCTATATTGTCTCTTCAGGACTTAATCCTTTTCTCTTATGTCATTGGTACCATTGTACAGCGATCTCCCACTGATCATTCTCCCCTTTCAGAATACTTTGCACCCTCAGAGCCATCCTTCACCCAGACAGTAGGGAGGCACCACCCCATTCTGATGTCTCACTGTTCGCTACAGAAACTGCAGTCTGTGCTGCAGACTCGAGAGCCCCCTATCACCATCGATCGCGTGGAACCTGATATACCTCACATTACACTAGATACTTGGNNCATCTACCTGACTGGATCGGCAGTTTTCCTAACTTTCTGAAACTGCCACCTATCACACCCCCCGGCTCCTGTAAATTCTTCATTACCTTTAACCATCGCTCCATCTGGTCCATGAAATCCTACAGGATTTGCATCCTCACTTCCTGCAGACAATCAAGATCATTGAAACTTTCCTTAATCTCCTACATCTAACAGGAAGAGCACATCACTGTCCGAATGGCCATCTCTGCACCTTAACAGTCCACACACCCAGAAAAGTCACACAGTCTTACAGCTTTACAAAACACTACTCTAGAATAAATTAGTACCCATATTTTATTTTTAAAAACTTAATCAAAGTATCGTAAGATGTGTATTTAAAGAAATAAACCGTCGCCCTACTGAATGTTGTAGCTTAACTAAAATAAAACAGACTAAGATTTATCTTTGAAGAGACCAAAACCCACTGAGCTGAGAGTCACAGATGAACAGCACTAAACAGAACCTTCGGTCAAATTTGTCCATGTCGACCAGATATCCGAACCTAACCTTATCGCTCTTGCCAGCACCTGGGCCATATCCCGCTAAATCTTTCCTATTCATGTCAAGTATCCAAAGTCCTTAAAAATGCTATAATTGTCAGCCTCCACCACTTCTTCTGGCAGCTTATTCCATACACGCACCACTCTCTGCGTGAAAAAGTTGCTCCTTCGTTCCCTTTTATATGTTTCCCCCTCACCCTCAACCTATGCTCTCTATTTCTGGACTCTCCTACTCAGGGAAAATACCTTGTCTGTTTACCCTATCCGTGCTACCAATGATTTTATAAACCTCTACGGAGGTCACTCCTCAGTCTCCAGGGAAAGAAAGCCCCAGCCTTTTTGCTCTCTTCCTGCAGCTGCAACCCTGACAATATCCTTGTAAATCTTTGTTGAACCCTTTCAAGTTTCACAACATCCTTCCGATTGATGGAAAACAGAATTGCACACAATATTCCAAAAGAGGCCTAACCAATGTCCTGTACATGGCCTTCCAACGTCGATACTCAATGCTCTGATCAATAAAGGAATTACTCCAAACACTTTCTTCAATATCCTATCTCCCTGCAACTCTACGTTCAAGGAAATATGAACCTTCACTGCAAGATATCTTTGTTCATCAACACTATCTAGGAATTTGCCACTTAGTGCTTTTCCAAAATGCAGCATGTCGCATTTATCTGAATTAAATTCCATCTGCCACTTCTTACCCATCTGAACAACATCCTGTTGTAATCTGAGGTTATCCTCTTCGCTGTCCACAATACCTCCAATTTTGGTGTCATCTGCAAACTTACTAACTATACCTCCTATGCGCATATCTAAATCATATATATAAACGACAAAAAGTAGTGGACGCAGCACTGATCCTTGCGGCATTCCACTGGTCATATGCCTCCAATCTGAAAAACAACCCTCCACCACCACCCTGCCTTCTACATTTGAGCCAGTTCTGTATCCAAACGGCTAGTTCTCCCTGCATTCCATGAGATCTAACCTTGCTAACCAGTCTTCCATGGGGAACCTTGTCGAGCGCCTTACTGAATTCCATAGATCATGTCCACCTCTCTGCCCTCATCAATCCTCTGTGATACATCTTCAAATAACTTAATCAATTTTGTGAGACATGATTTCCCACATAGTCATGCTAACCATCAGTAATCAGTCCTTGCTTTTCAGAATACACGCGCATCTTGTTCCACAGGATTCCCTCCAACATCTTGCCCAGCCTCAATGTCAGGCTCACTGGTCGATAGTTCCCTGGCTTGTCCTTACCATCTTTCTTAAATAGCGGCACCACGTTAACCAACCTCTAGTCTTTTGGCATCTCACCTGTGATAATCGATGATACAAATATCTCAGCAAGATGCCCAGCAATCACATTCCCAGCTTCCCAGAGTTCTAGGGTTCACCTGATCAGGTGCTGGGGATTAACCAAGCTTTACGGGTTACATGACTCCCAGCACGTCCTCCTCTGTAAGATGGACATATTCAACATGTCAACATCTATTTCCCCACATTCTATATTGCCCATGTCCTTCTCCACAGTACACACTGATGCAAAATATTCAGTTAGTATCTCTCCCATCTCCGCGGCTCCATGCATAGACTACCTCACTGATCTTTGAGGAGACCTATTCTCTCTCGAGTTACCCTTTTGTTCTTAATGTATTTATAAACACCCTTGGGATTATTCATAACCCTATTTGCTAAAGCTATCTCATGTCCCCTTTCTGCCCTCCTGATTTTCCTCTTAAGTATACTCCTACTGTCTTTAATGCTCAGGGTAGTTGGGGATTTTTGGATTGGAATAAATGCAAAATATTACATCTTGATAAAACAAACGAGGGCATTCTGACACTAATTAAAAACAGGGCCTCGAGTGGTGACATGGAACAAAGAGACCGAGGGATTCGGGTCTTTCAAGTCTGTCACATGCAGACAGGGTGGTTAAGAAGGTGCTTGGCACACTTGCCTTCATTGCTCAGACCTTTGAGTACAAGAGTTGGGACATTATCTTGGATGTTGGGGAAGCCTTTTCTGGAATTCCGTGTCCAGTTCTGGTCATGCTGATATCGGGAGGACATTATGTAGTTGGAGCGGATTCAGAAGATATTTACCAGGATTTGATGGGAATGGATAGTTTGAATTATAAGCAGAGGCTGTATAGGCTGCGACTTATTTTACTGGCGCGCAGGAGGCTGAGGAGTGACCTTATTAGATGTTTCTCAAATCATGGAGGGGTGGTATCAGTAATGTGAACAGCAGGTGTCCTTTACAGGAAGGGACGCAATTCAAGACTGGGTTCATACCTTTTCAGGTGACAGCAGAACAGCTTTAAAAAGGCGTTCGGGAATTTTTTTTTATTTTTGTTCAGATAATAGTTTGTGTGTGGAATGAACTATCAGAGGAAGTGGTAGTTGTGAATCAAATTACAATTTTAGGGTGGCACAGTGATTAGCACTGCTGCCAGGACCCCAGGTTCAATTCCAGCTTTGGACAACTGTCTCTGTGGGACTTGCACATTCTCCCAGTGTCTGCATGGGTTTCTTCCAGGTGCTCCAGTTTTCTCCCAAATGAGAGAGCAGCCCTATGGTCTGGTAGGACAATGCTGCCTTTACTTTTTACACAGTGATGCCACTGTGTCTCTGGGACGGGGAGAGGGAATGCTGAAGGTAGTGGATGGGACACCACTCAGGCACAATGCTTTGTCCTGGAGGATGTTCACTTTCTTTAATAGTGTTGGGGGCTGCACTGATGCAGGCAAGTGGAGAATGTTCCAACGCAATCTGATGTATGCCTGAAAGACAGCAAACAGACATTGGGGAATCAGGGGTTTGGGGATGCTGAGGTGCTCTCCTTGTAGCAAAGGCAATTGAGAGGAGCTGTGACAGAGGGGTTTGGAAAAGTTACACGTTATAATAATAAACCTTACACCCATCAGCTCATTATACAAGGATTACAGGACACACATTAAAGGTTTGGGAAGATTCAAAGGAGAACTTTTATGCAGCAAGTGGGATTCAGATGGAATACAATACTCACACACAATGCAAATATCCAGGTCCTGATGAATTGACTAATTCAATCAGAGTTAGGTGTTACAATGACTGAGATTACCATCTGAATGTCCACCTGTAGTATCCTGTAATAAAAGTTTATAAAACCCATCACTGTCAGTTCAGGTTAGAAACTCGCACCATCCCCTCCTCCTGGCCCAGGATGACTGGACACATTACCCCTTGTGGAGGTCAGCAGTCAGTTCAGGTGGAAATCTATATGGATTTCTAGGTGTTTGCACCTTGGAATTTCATGTGAATGAATAGGTAAGATCTTTGACACATGGGACAGAATATTCCAAGTGTCAGTGAGATGTGGAGAGCAGGATTTGCTTCTTTTTTTTCCTTCCGTGCTGCCGCTGTGCCTCATCAATAAGACATGGGGTGCGAAAGGCTCATGTAGCTCGATGGGCAAGTTGCCTCCATTCTGACCAATGGGCAGCAAGCTCCTCCCACAGAGTATCCCTAAAAACAGAGCAACTCTGCATCCTTCACACTGCCCAGTGCTCCCAGTAAATGTTTAGAAGAATGGGGGCGGGAACTCCTGGAAAAGGCATAACTGTAAAGTTCTAGGAGGATTGTGAAGAGAGAGAGATGCACAGGAGAAGGGGGCAGCAAGTTGTCAGATGGATTATAATTTGCGAAAAATGTGAAGTTGGTCAGTTTGGAGGGGATAATAAGAGAACAGAGTGCTATTTACATGGTGGAAACTGTAGAAAGCTGCATCACAAAGGGATCGGGGGTAATTGTGCAGGAAACACTGAAAGCTAGCAGATTCTGGGTCAGTCACGAAATCAAGGGTTCATTTCAGATTCATCAAGTTTAAGGTAACACCGACACTGGTATGGGGTTTCAGTAGCAATGGAGCTGGGGTGAGGTGGAGACAAGCAACATTTTAGAGATTGGAATTCATGGTGTTTGTGATTGCGTAGATGTCTGATCAGAAGGTCACCTTGGGGTTAAAGATATGACAGCAATATTGTGAAGAGTCTAGTTCTATCTCAGACTGCACCCAGTGAGAGGGAGGGGCGCAGCAGTAATGGAAAGGAATTTGTAATAGAAACTGAAGGTAATGGGTTTAACCATTACGATGTTTCATTGGAGGAAATTGCAGTTAATCGAGTAGTGGGAGTGTGATTAGCAGTTTGTTAACTGAGTAACAGTGGAGCAATGGAGAGGAATGATGGGGAGGGAGAGCTGGGCATTGTCAGTGTACATGTGAAACCTCACACTGTGCTTTTGCACGATGTCACCTCCTGGCAGTGCGTAGGTGAGAAACAGGAAGGACCAAGCATAGATCCTTGAGGGACACCAAATACAAAGAATTCAGAAATGAAAGGGAGAGTGGAGATGGAGCACGATTTACAAATGATAGTGAAGTCAAATGTTAGGTTTTTGTGCAGAATGGATGAGAAGGACATAACCAGTAAAGACAGACAGACAGAACAAGGAACAATACCTGTGAATTGGCGAGGGGGAGTGATGAGGAGGAAACAGTTGGAATGTCTGTAGTTTAGCGAGGCTTGTAAAAGATCAAGGTGAGCTCTGATAAGGCTTGACAAGAGATTGGAGAAAGATGTAAGTTTGGGACAAAAATCAGGCATACCATGTGAGGCAGTTTGTCTCGGTGGGCTAGTGGGAGGGAGAGAAGCAGAAGAGGCAGCTGATCGGATTGTCTCAGTCTTAGTGACAGAGAAACTCAATGTGCTCCTTGCTCTTGTTGGAGGGAAGGATGAAGGAGACAAGATGATGGACAGTGTTTTACAAAGAAACAAAACCAGGGTAAGTGATATTTAAAATGAGTGAACAAACCAAATGTATTTAACTTTTATCCAGAATATTAAAATGTACAACTGAAGTACTTGTTCGAATCCCAGCTCGGCAGATGGGGAAATCTGAATTCAAAAAAAATTAACCGGAATTAGGAATCTCCTGATCTCCATGGAACCATTGTCAATGGCGAAAATAATCCTGCCAACCTGACAGTCGCCCAACAAGCTACTCACTGTAATAATTACTGGTAAGCCTCAACAAAGGAATGAAACTGGATGCACCACTTGGCATCTAACAAGGCATTAGGAAATACAACCACATAATTAGCCCTCGCAACTCTGCAACATCCTGCTCACTAACATCTGTTTTTTTTGTGCCAAAACATGGTGAGCTGTCTCACAGACTAGTCAAGGAACAGCCTCACATAGTCATACTCAGAGTAATGTTGAAACTTTATTGCTGGAACAGCACAGCAGGTCAGGCAGCATCCAGGGAACAGGAGATTCGACGTTTCGGGCACAGGCCCTTCTTCAGGAATTTTTTTTTTAGGGTGTCGGTGGAAGGGTACTGGGTGGTACGGCGGGAAAGGAAGAAGCGGAGTGCTTTGAGTCCTTCGTGATGGGGGATGGAGGTGTACAGGGACTGGATGTCCATGGTGAAGATGAGGCGTTGGGGACCGGGGAAGCGGAAATCCTGGAGGAGGTGGAGGGCGTGGGTGGTGTCACGAACGTAGGTGGGGAGTTCTTGGACTAATGGGGACAGGACCGTGTCGAGGTAATTCAGTAAGGTGTTTGATAATGTTCCCCATGGTAGGCTATTGCGCAAAATATGGAGGCATGGGATTGAGCATGATTTAGTGGCTTGGATCAGAAATTGGCTAGCTGAAAGAGGACAGAGGGTGGTGGTTGATGGTAAATATTCATCCTGGAGTACAGTTACCAGTGGTGTACCGCAAGGATCTGTTTTGGGTCCACTGTTGTTTGTCAACTTTATAAATTACCTGGATGAGGGCATAGAAGGATAGATTAGTAAATTTGCGGATGACACTAAGGTCAGTAAAGTTGTGGATAGTGTTCAGGTAGCGGTTAATATCGCGGCGGCAGTTTGCTATGAAGATGTCGAGGGCAGGTAGGAGGCCAGCACGGGGTGTCCAGGTGGACGGGGTGTGTTGGAGGTGGGAGAGTAATCCCTGAGAGTACTCAGAGTAATCCCTGACAGATAATGGCCAGATACCACCATCACCATCCCTAGATATTAAGAGTGTGATGATGGAAAAGCACAACAGGTCAGGCAGCATCCGAAGAGCAGGAGAATCGACGTTTCGCGCCTAACCCCTACAGCAGCCTGATCTGCTGTGCTTTTCCAGGACAACACTCTCGATTCTGATCTCCAGCATCTGTAGTCTTCACTTTCTCCTGAAATCTCTGGATATGTCCTGTCCCACCAGCAGGACAGACCAGGTAGAGGTGATGGCACAGTTGTGTACACACAGGAACCATTTGCCCTGGGAGTACTCAGCATTGACTTTGGACACCAGGAAGTTCATGGCTTCTGCTGATTACCACGTACATTGCTCCCACGGCTGATGAATCAGTGCTCCACCATGTTGAATAACACTTGGAGGAAGCACTGAGGCAATAAAATGGTGAGAAGCCTACTCTGGGTACAGGATTTCAAAGTCATCTACCAAGAGTAGCTCAACAGCAGGATTACTGACTGAGCTGGTCGGGTCCTCAAGGACATAGCTGCTCAACTGGGTTTGCAGCAGGCGGTAACGGAACCAGCAAGAGGGAAAAACATACTAGATCTTATCAGTATGAATCTGCCAGCTGCAAATGCATCTGTCCATGACAGTATCGGTAAGAGCGACCATCCAGAGTCATTTTGGAGACAAAGCTTCACCTTAAAGTTGAGAAAAACCTCCATTGTGCTGAGTGGTACTATCGCCGTGCTAAATGAGGCAGATGTAGGAACTCAAACTGGATCTCTCTGAGGCACTGTGGGATAACAACAGCAGCAGAACTGTACTCCAGCACAATCTGTAATCTCATAGGTTTGTACATCCCTCACTCACCCATCACAATGGACAAAAAGGAAGGCATGCCATGAGCAGCACCAGGCATACCTAAAAATGAAATGCCAACCTGGTGAAGCTACCAAGCAGGACTATCTTCATATCAAGCAGCATCAGCAGCAAACAACAGAGCTAAGTAACCCCACAATCAATGGATCAGATCAGAGCTCTGCAGTTCTGCCACACCCAGTTGTGAATGATAATGGACAAATAAACAACTCGTTGCAGGAAGCACCACAGATATCCTCACTCTTACTGATGGAGGGGTTTCACACATCCATTCAAAAGATAAGATGACAGCATTTGCAGTACTTTTCAGCCAGATGCAAAGTGAGATGATCCATCTCAGCATTCTCCAGTGGTTCCTAACGTCACAGATGTGAGCTTTAAGCCAGTTCAATTTAGTTCGAATAATATCGAGAAATGGTTAAGTAGTGTAAAGGCTATGGGTCCTGCTAACATTCTGGCAATAATATTGATAGCTTGTGCTCCAGAACTTGCCATCCACCAAGCCACTTACCGCTCCAGCACTGGCACGACCGACAATGTGGAACATTGCCCAGGCATGTTCAACACAAAAACACAGGGCAAATCCAACCAGGCAATTTCCCTCTGTCAGTCCACACTCGATCAGCAGTAAAGTAATGGAAGATGTCATCAACAGGACTATCAAGCAGCAGCTGCTCAGCAACAGCCAACTGAGCGACACTCGTTTTAGGCACCACCAGGGCCACTCAGCTCCCGATTGTGTTACCG
>NC_057720.1:94063177-94064889 GCF_004010195.1 Chiloscyllium plagiosum | reverse complement strand
ACAACCCATTCTGTTCGAGACTCCCAATGATCTGTTAGTTCATTACTTCACCTGTGTGGCTGCTTTTACAGTTGCCAAAGCAAAAAGGTCTGAAATTCACAGCTAAAACCTCACAGATCTGCTTTCCTCCTTTAGACATTCCTCAAAACCTGCTTATTTGGCAATGCTTTTGGTCACCTGACCTAAAACCTCCATCTCTGGCCTTATATCTAAAGTTCTCAATAGTATTTTGTGAAATTATAAGCATGATAATAAAACTACAAACTGTTCTTGATTTGGAAATTATCTTCAAATAATCACTGTTGCTGTAATGAATACTCTGTAATGTCTCTTACCCAACCACATTGTGGGAGCACCTTCACCACATAAACTGCAGCTGTACAAGAAAGTCAAACATCACCCTCTCCACAGGCAACAGGGCTTTGGCATTAATCACTGGTATCTGTGGAAGGAGAAACACAGTTGATGTTTTAAGGAGTGCAAAATGGATTACAGGGAATGAAAACGAAAAACGTAATCTGATAATAGAGCAGCACATGGTCGGGGCCGCAGTGAGAAACTCATTTGTAAAGGGTCTATAAAAGTAATAATACAATACTAAACAGACCAAAAATACACCCATGGTTCGAGACTGAGGAAGCTAGATGTGGACAAAGTGGTCATGAGGGAGCCCAGAGGTGAATCAGAGCAGTATTAGCTGCTTTGATCCCAATGACTCCCTACCAGAGAAAGGCTGCACATGCGCCTTGCTGCACCTTGCCCCCTACAAAGATGGCGGCTCCGCACGTGTCCAGTGAATCGTTGTCCCGAATAAAGATGGCGGCGCTCACTCAGGCCTGCAGCCGCGCTGAGGCATTTCCCCATTTACTGCAAAAACGGGACTGGGACGTTCAAATTTGTGTTTTCCGAAGTGCATAATTTGTTTGTAAAACCTCTCCGCTCATAGCAACACAGTTTTTCTCCCGTTTCCCTGTTTATTTCTTTCCTTACCGTATCCTTTCTCTCCATAACTTCCCGAATATTCAGAACATCGACTCTGCGCCGCGCGCGGGTGATCACATGGTTGATTAGCTCCGCCCTTCTTTCACTTTGACTGGTTGGAGGACCAACCTCCCGCCAGCTCATCCTGCTCCGCCCACCGTCCTTTCATTGGTCCGGTGCTGACATCAATTACCGAGAGCATGCGCAGTGTGTCCTGCTTTCGCTGATTTGTTGGGTAATGTGATGGGAGAGTTTGCTGAGGGTAAGAATTCCCTTTGTGTGAGATCTGCAGTAGATTTCCTTTATTCATGGAGGGAATTGCCTTCCTACTCATGTCTGTATAGCTATGATTGATGAATCAATGCAATCGGAACCAGTACATAAACACCCCATTTTCATATCTGAGATCTTTAGCACATTGTATCACGCTTTTCTTTGGAAACAAAAAAACATGAAACGGAGCCTCAAGGAATCGGAGCAGGAGGAGGGCATTCATTCCCTTCAGCTTATTCCCCCATTCTATCAGATCATGGCTGGGCCAACCCATACCTCAACACCTCTTTTATGCTTGATCCGCATAGCCCTCAACTGCTCAATCGTTCAAAAATCTATCTGACAATAGACAATAGGTGCAGGAGTAGGCCATTCTGCCCTTCGAGCCTGCACCACCATTCAATATGATCATGGCTGATCATTCCTATTCAGTATCCTCTTCCTGCCTTATCTCCATA
>NC_057720.1:94060800-94062834 GCF_004010195.1 Chiloscyllium plagiosum | reverse complement strand
ACTCCAGGTGTGGTCTCACCAGGGCCCTGTACAGCTGCAGAAGCACCTCTTTGCTTCTATACTCAATTCCTCTTGTTATGAAGGCCAGCATGCTATTAGCCTTCTTCACTATCTGCCCTCTTTTAAAATAATTTGAGATAGAATCATAGATTCCATACTGTGTAGAAACAGACCCTTCAGCCCAACAAGACAGAACAACCCTTTGAAGAGTAACCCAACCATTACCCTCCCACATTTAACTTTCACAATTGTTTGGGTGAGAAAATTCTAGCCATTCACTGAGAGAATTTTTTTTTTACTTTTTCTAAAATGAATGATCCCTTATGTAATGTCCCCTGGTTTGAGACTTCACTGGTGCTAGAAGATCTAGTCAACACCTACTCTGTCAAGCTCCTCAGAATCTTGTTTCCATAAGATCACCCCTGCATATCTATTCTTGATAAGTCAACCCTTTCATCCTCGAAGCACCTAAGTGAATCTTTTTTGAATGGTCTCCGATGTTAGTTTATCCTTTATTAAATATGGGAGCTAACATTGTATACAGCACTGCAAGTGAGGACTCAGCAACAGCCAGTGTGGTTAACCAATCCTCAATCCATGCTAATACATTACGCTGATACCACGAGCTCCTAAATTGTGCAATTAAATTTTATGTAGCACCTTTATGTAGCAAATACAGAACAGCATTGGATTGCCCTTTATCAGCCCTGCTTGTTATCTCCTCAATGAACTGTCGCAAGTTTGTCAAATATAGTTTCTCTTTCACAAAACCCAGTCTACCATGTTTAATGATAAGCTTTTCTAAATGTCCTGCAATTTCTTACTTTAATATTCGACTCTGTACATTCTTTCAGGCAATCTGCTAAGTATGATTCCCCTCTCTTAAATCCATGCAGACTTTATCCAATCCTGTCACTGTTCATTAAGAAACTTGACTGTACACCAATGTAGTTCGTAAATGTATCTGTATTTATTTTTAAAAATCGATTACTTATCAATGCTGAACCCATGCAATATCAATAAATTAGTGAATCTGAATTTGGGTTATAATGTTTTTTTCTGTTAATTCCTTTACGTACTGTGTTATGCAGACAGCACCAAGTGATCACTCTTAATTGTGAGTAACTTTGAAAATAATATATTTTAAAAATGACATCCCAAAATGCTGCCTCATTATTGTGCAAGGAGGATTTTGCATTCAATAGTTTGCAGACAAAATTGAACAGATATTTGTTGCAATTTGGCCAGACTGCAGGTTACACCAAAGTGACAACTCTGCTCTCAAATTCTGACTTGACACTGCCCAAGGCGACACTGGTGGGACGTCACTTTGCCATTCTTGTTCACCAGCTTTATTTCCAGGTTTAATCATATAATCATTCTAGAGCTTGTAATTTAAGACAACTTCTCTTTTAGGTACATATGTAAATATCATACTGAAAAGTTGCACTGAATGGTACCAAATCTGAAATTAGTCTCTAACCTGATAGTAACGTGCTTTGACCCTTCTACATATGTATTGGCATAAGTCTATTTGCATTCAATAATTTGCAGATAAAATTGAACAGCTTTTTGCTGCAATTTGGCCAGACTGAAGATTACACCAAAGTGGCAACTCTGCTCTCAAATTCTTACTTGACACTGCCCAAGGCGATACTGATGGGAATTCACTTTGCCATTCTTGTTCACCAGCTTTATTTCAGGTTTAATCCTATAATTATTCTAGAGCTTGTACTTTTAGACAACTTCTCTTTTAGGTACATATGTAAATATCATACTGAAAAGTTGCACTGAATGGTACCAAATCTGAAATTCGTCTCTAATCTGATAGTAACATGTTCTGACCCTTCTACGTATGTATTGGCATAAGTCTATGCCAGTTATTTTTCTGAAGCCTGTGATTCCTGATGAAGGGCTTATACCCGAACCATCAACTCTCCTGCTTCTCGGATGCTGCCTGACTCGCTGTGCTTTTCCAGCATGACACTTTTCGACTCTGATGTCCAGCTTCTTTGATCATCACTTTCTCCTTTG
>NC_057720.1:94056774-94060300 GCF_004010195.1 Chiloscyllium plagiosum | reverse complement strand
AATCATTCCGATGCTCTGCATGCAGTTGAATATTTAACCGGTCATGTGATTTGCGAAGACACCAATGTGACGGGACCAGGGCTAGGGTATGTAAACGTGGGGACTGTCGGAAGGAATTCGCTTATCCCTCCCAGCAGGACACACACCGACACAGTCACACTGTGGAGAGGCCATTCACCTGCCCCAAGTGTGCGGCACCAGAGAGGGCACAGAGGATATAAACCCTTCACCTGCTCCATGTGTGAGAAATAATTCATTCAAATCTCTCACCTGCAGAGACATCAATGCATTCACTGGGGAGAGGCCATTCACCTGCTCAGTGTGTGGGAAAGGATACACTAGGTCCACTGAAATGCTGATACACCGAGCTCACTCTGGGGAAAGGCCATTCACTTTCTTACAGTGTGGGGAGACATTCACTCAAATGCACTGCCTGCAGTGACCCCAGAGAGCTCACTCTGGGGAAAGGCCATTCACTTGCTCCCAGTGGGTGGGCAGAGATTCACTCAAATGCACCACCGGCTGAGACCCCAGCGAGCCCACACAGGGGAGAGGCCATTCAGATGATCAGTGTGTAAGAGGGGATTCAGTGACTCATCCTGCCCCCCCTCCCCCGAGACCCCAGTGAGCCCACACAGGGGAGAGGCCATTCAGATGATCAGTGCGTGAGAGGGGATTCAATGATTCATCCTGCCCCGCAACCCCAGTGAGCCCACACAGGAGAGAGGCCATTCAGATGCTCAGTGTGTGGGAAGGGATTCAGTGATTCATCCTGCCCCACTGAGACCCCAGCAAGCCCACACAGGGGAGAGGCCATTCAGATGCTCAGTGTGTGAGAGGGGATTCAGTGATTCATCCTACCCCCTTAGTCCCCAGTGAGCTCACACAGGGGAGAGGCCATTCAGATGGTCAGTGTGGGAGAGAGGATTCAGTTATTCATCCCACCCCCTGAGATCCCAGCGGGTTTACACTGGGTAGGAGTTGTTTTCCTCTCTGCGTAACAAGGGATTTGCTGAGTCTTCAACACGACTGACAGCCCAGTGAGTGGACACAGAGAAGTGGTCATCCACCTGCTCCGTGTGGGGTACAGTTCACACATCACTGCAGGACTCTGATTCTGATGTTACTGTCCATCAGAGTCAGAACTGGACCTTGTACATGATGACAGTTGGAGTATTGATGTTGTGGTTGTTAATAACATTAACTGGGCAGGAGTTGACTGAATTTATATTGCCACTTTCTGAAATTTGAGATGTCTATCTGGGCAGTGAGTATCCACAAACAGCAGTGTGACAATGAGCAGGGGCCATCTATTTTGATTTAAATTGTGATTGTAGCACTGCTGCTTCGCAGCATCAGGTACAAGGTTGGAGTACAGCCTTGGCCAACAGCCTGTGTGGAGTTCCCACATTCTCCCCATGATAGTGTGGGTCCCCTTCAGGTGCTCTGGTTTCCTTCCACAGACTAAAGATGTGCAGGTTCGGTGGATCGGTCGTGCTAAATTGCCCACAGTGTCGAGGATTGTGTAGATTAGTGGATCAGCCATGGGAAATGCAGTGTTACTCTGGATTGCTCTGGGTGGGATGCTCTTCGGATGGTTGGTGGGATTTGATGGGCCAATGCTCTCCTTCCACACTGTAGGGATTCTATTCTATGATTAAAGGATAAAGGCTACACAGCAGGGTGTCCTTTGAGAAGGTGCATGTGGTGTGTATCAATGCTCTTGATGCCTTTAGATAGAGGTGGGCACCCCTTTATCTCCAGCGCTGCCCCCTCACCCCCAACTCTACTTTGATTTCGTCCTTTCCCACTCTGCCACTTGTAATGGTTTGCTTTGCCCATAATGGGCTTTGTTTATAAATATTCAATTGGTTATCCAGGTGGTTTACAGCTATAACGGCGTAATGATGATTTTGATGGTGGGAAGGTTGCTGTGATAACACTTCTGGGTCGGAGAAATGGGGAAAAAAGAAAACTCTACAGCCCACAGAACGAGAACTGAAAAGCAGTTAAATCAAACCAAAGGTTCCGACAGGGAGGGAATATCTCCCTGGAATTTGAGTAACTGGAAAGTGATGGTGTCCGGGAGTCGTCGGGATTTTGTTTTATACGGCGTTGAAGTTTTAAAACTGTTATATTCAGATCGTTTTGTTTCTTTTCTTTTCGTTTCATTTATCGTCGAATAAACTGTTACATGTTTTAAAACCAAATTTACAAACTTTGCATTAAAGACAAATGCTAAACAAAGTCCATCAAACCATCCCTCACTGAAAACTGATGTGGAAGTGCAATCTCCTGGAGAGTCCCTGTCCTGCCTACTTATTCCTTCACGGGTTCCATGGTTACGTACAGACCTGGGAGATAGGGGCAGGAGGGGGGCTTTCGGCTTTTCAATCCTGCACCACCATTCAATGGGAAACAGCTGACCATCCAGCTCAGTCTCCTGTTCTTGCTGTGTTCCAATCCCCTTTAATGCCTTTACCTTTAAGAACTATATCTAAGTCCTCCTTTAGCTTCATTGCCTTTTGTTCCAGTGCCGTTGCTGAGTTACTGTGTGTGTATAGGCAGGGGTAATGTGATGGTTCTGCCTCCTGAAGCATGCACTCAGCATCCCTCATCATCCTGCAGTAACAATCAGGTTTCAGTAAATAGAGTTAGAACCCATTTCCAGTATATGGGCATCGCTGGCTCAGCCAGCATTTATTCCCCATCTCTAGTTGCCTTGAGAAGATGGTAGTGAACTGTTGTCTCGAACCAATCGCAGTCCATTTGGTGCTGATAGACTGACAATGCTGTGAGGGAGAGTGTTGCAGGAATTTGGCCGATTGACTCTCAGTCTTTAGTTCGTCAAATGCTGGTTAACTTAATCACGATCTGCACATGATTTTGAGATTTCAGTCTGTGAATCTTCACTATCTAGCACCCTGTATAAAGGAATATGTACAGGTTAGAAATTCAGAACAGATAATTTTAGTTTCTCTGGAATATCTTTTTCCCAGTCTTTCCCTAAAGCTGTAACCCTCCAGCCCACTTACTCTCTCCCTCCATTCTGACTCAGCTACCCCTAATGTACACCCTCCCCATTTTCATGGAGTTGCTGATAAACAGATCCATGCCACCACTTCCCGAAATGGTTCGACTCTGCACCCTTTCTGGGTTCACTTCCTTTCCCTTCAGTTGCTGCAAGTCAATAATGTAACAGCAGAATGAAACAAAAGGAGACAGAAAGGGAGGTGGCAGACCCTGGACAGAACAGCAAACTTCAGTTTGGGAGAATGGGTTAGATCCTCCTTGGTTTCCAATTGGTCGATTCCCAGCATTATGACGCATTGGGGATGGAACTTGGTCCCACGTGGGTGTAGTGACATGGCTTTGAGGTATGTAGAGAAGAGGTGTTGGAAATCCTGGATAAGGTGAAAATAGATAAGTCCCCTGGGCCTGATGGCATTTATCCTAGGATTCTCTGGGAAGCAAGGGAGGAGATTGCAGAGCCATTGGCCTTGATTTTTATGTCCTCTTTGTCTAC
>NC_057720.1:94047484-94055152 GCF_004010195.1 Chiloscyllium plagiosum | reverse complement strand
ACAATGAGCAAATTTAATGAAGAGATACAGATTTTTAATTTTCAATGAGTTGAAGGGTGAGATAGAGCAGGCGGGAAAATCCAGCTGAGACCGAGGTGAGCTCAGTCATCATGGTATTAAATGGTGGAGCTGGTTCGAAGGGCTGCATTCCCTCTCCTGTGCTCAATGCTTATCTTCTTACGTTAATAACTGGAAAGCTGAATCCAAAAATCACCACCATCGCCAAAAGAGTTTTGCGGGAAAAGTAGGATAGTCAAGGGGATTAGCATTTCTAACTTAGAAGATGAGGAAGCGTGTAGGAGATAATGATTTTGCAATTTTAAACTGAGGGGAGACAGAGATTTATGGTTTTGGATTGTGTAGTAAATTCACACCGTCCAGAATACTCTGTTGTGAATATCTATCCTGTACTTTATTCCAAAGCCAAGGTCTTTAACAATGAAAACCAAAACACCCAGGTAACATCATCTCACCTCGTAATCTGATAAAAGACTTGTAATAAGTATGGTCAAATTTAGAATACAGTTGGAAAGCGGGAAGATTAAATCCAATCCAGATCCTGTGCTTAAACAAAGGAGACTACAATAAGATGAGGCAGGAGTTGGCTAATGTAGATTGGAAGCAAAGACTTTACGGTGGGACAGTTGACGGACAGTGGAGGAATATCAAAGAATTTTTCAAACTGCTCAGCAAAAGTATATATCAGTGAAAAGGAAGGACTGTAGGAAAAGGAGTAATCTGCCATTGATGGCTAAGGAAATAAGGGAGTCTATCAAATTGAAATAGAAAGCATACAAATTGGCAAAGACCAAGGAGAAACCAGGAGATGAGAAAAACTTTAAAGATCAACAGAAAGCTAGATGGGATTGGGGGAGAAAAGTGATGAGTAGCTATCCCCAGGGACAGAATAGCAGTTTACACTGCTAGCGGGAAACCTATTGTGTGGGGAACATATGGCCTCTGTAATTGTTGAAGTACTTAACTGTTACCACAGAGATAATCCTGATCACGTTACAAATCACAGCACACTCCTAAAGCCTCTACTTCCAAATAAACCTGTTGGACTATAACCTGGTGATGTGTGGTTTTAACTTTGCCCACCCCGCTCCAACACTGGCTCTTCCACTTCATAATCCTGACAGACAGCCCCACTGATACTGAAGCGCCTGTCAGATACCTGACTGAGCCACAGGGGTGTGGGGGAGGAGCATGTGGTTTAACCACAAAGTGTTGAGCTGAACTCGACTTTCTAACTGCCGTTGCCATGGAGATAATATTGAGAGACAGCGTCCATTCAAAACCACAAACCACAAAGTTATAAGAATGGGAGTGGCACATCGGACAGGCGGGGAGTTACCTGATGCTGCCTGGAGGTGTTCTGCATGTACACTATCCAGGGAACTGCCATGTCTCATCAATAAAGACTCAAAGAAGACCTCTCAGAGTTCTGTGTCTAGTTATTCCTATCCAGCAGGGTTCAGGAATATGGGTACAAAGCAGTCAGTCTTCACAGTGGAGGATACGAAGAAAATGCCAGTAATTGATAAGGAGACTGAGGAAGGTGAGGACCAAGAAACAATCATTATCACGAAAGCATTAGAGTTGGACAAGCAAATGGAGCTAAAGGTAGACAAGTCTCTTGCCCTGATGGAATACATCCCAGGATGCTACCAGAGATAGCGGGAGAAATAGTAAATATACTTGGAGTCAGAGTCCTACACCAGAGACAGGCCCTTTGGTCCAAACTGGCCCATGCCGATCAGAATGTCCATCCATGCTAACCCCATTTCCATGCACTTGGCTCATCTGCTTCTGAAACTTTCTATCCATGTATTTGTCCAAATGTCTTTTACATGTTGGTAACAGAGCTGCCTCAACCACTTCCACTGGCAGCTCAGTCCGTATACATACCACCCTCTGTGTAAAACAGGTGCCCCTCAGCTTCCCTTTCATAATTTCTCCTCTAACCTTAAACTGATGCCTCCACTCCTTGATTCCCTGGGAAAAAGACTGAATGCATTCTCCTTATCCAAGCGTCTTATACACTTCCAGAAAAGGTCCCCCCCGTTTCCTCTGCTCTAAACAAAAAAAACATCCTCACTTGCACAACCTCTCCCGATAACTCAGGCCCCTGAGCCCTGGCAAAAATCCCTGTAAATTTCTTCTGCACTTTTTACAGTTTAATAATTGAAACATACATTACATTCATCACATTTCCAGTGTTTCCCAAAGGCACTGGAGCCGACGTGACAACGCCAATGGATTAAAAGTCATGATCGATAATTAAGCCCTTTACAACAGTCCCGCTTTCATAGTTTTTTTTTCATGGTGCAGGTATCGTGGTGTCTTTCTGGTTGCATGATTAATTAAAAACTTGTCCTCATACAAAACAATTCTGTAGCTTAATTGTTCCTGGGAAATGTGCCATGTTTTTTCAGACTTTTAAAAACAAATGAACTCTCTCTCCACAGTCACCACACTAACATGGACTTGGCTGCGTCTCAGTAATGTTTTCAGTCACACGGACATTTGAAATATTCGCCCATGGACAGAATACACACCTTTCCTTCCACATGAAAAGGCCAATGATATTCAGATCGGCACGGATCAAGTAACCATCAAAACTGAACAGGATGTTCAATTTGAATTTCTCATCCACAAATCCGCCCTTTCAGAACCCTACAATAAAGAAAACAGGTCACCACCGTTAGCACAGGATGGAAATTCATAAGACAATTATAGTATTACATTGTAGTTACTTTGTTTTCCCCAAAGCTTTAAATCTCAGTCTCACAATTTCTCTCTTCTGTGAACTGAAATCCAAACCAATCTCCTCACTCCTTCCCTCCACACCCAGTTCTAACACTCTCTCCTCCCTTTGAACTCAGTTTCCTCGCTCCTGTCTGCAGACTAAGAACCAAACAAAGGGGGCGGCACGATGGCACAGTAGTTAGCACTGCTGCCTCACAGCACTAGGGTCCCAGATTCGATTCTAGCCTCGGGTTCATTCTCTACGTGTCTGCGTTGGTTTCCTCCGGGTACTCCAGTTTCCAAAGACTGACAGTGCTGGTCAGGTGAATTGGCCATGCTAAATTCCCCTAGTGTTAGGTGCTTTAGTCAGAGGGAAATGAGTCTGGGTGGGTTGCTCTTCGGAGGGTCGGTATGGACTGGTTGGGCCGAAGGGCGTGTTTCCACACTGTAGGAAATCTAATCAAATCAATGAGTCTGACTCAGAGCCTCCGGGGTGTTGATGAATCCTCTTCCCACCTCCCAGGGTTTCCTTCCTGGTCAGACCCACATTGCTTTTTTTCCCCAATCTGGAACCTCTTATTTATTTCCCCCACTCCGAACTCTGATGAGAACCATCCTGCACACACTGTCCAAATCATATCTGGTTGAACTAAAATTAAACAGATTAGAACTCTAATTACAGGCCCACCCCTGTCGCTCTCCATAACATTCCTGAATCTTCACAAGAGTTCTGATAACTTTCTCCAAAATGCTTCCCCATTGATACTTTGGCCACTCGTCAGGATACCAGGGGAGGGTCTATTCCCCTGGGTCCTGCTTTCAGAGGGAGGAAGCTGCCAATGACAGATTAATCCCACACTTCCACAGCCTCCCTGGCACTGACCCATACTGCACATCCGCCAACAATTGGCCAGCACTGCGCTCGTGCACTGGTCTCCCCTCCTACAGCACATGCTCCAGATCACACAGGAGCCTGGCTGATTGACAGCAACTGCTGCCCAATAGAGTGGAGGGGGTGGGCTGGAGGACTGGGACAATGGAATTGTAAACAATGAATGAATGTGGAGGACACTGGGGGATGGACTGGTCAGTGAGGGACAGGAGCAGTGGGCAGCAGGAGGGGATCATGGACAACGTGAGCAATGGGAGAGTCTGACAGGAGAGAAACTACAGGAAGGCTCAGGCAGGGACAGCTGAATGACAGTATGGCCTGGAGGCTTGGGCACGTTTTCTAATCAGCCTCTTCAAAGATGGTGTTACTCAACTGTGAACCCGATCCTCCTGGTCCAGAGGTAAGGACACTACCACCATTTCTTGGTGGGCTAGTAGAAAGAAGGGATGATGTTCTCAATCTCACTCGTATGGAAACCACATGAGCTCCTCCCACTTATTGTCTACGGTGGGGATGGTGGAGACAGAGCAGATGGGAGGGGGTTAGGGATATAGGGACTGCCTTTCAAAAGGAACTCACAAGACTCAATACACAGTCACTAACACAAAGCTGGTGTACGTGAACATTATACAGAATATTAACATCTTAACTGGGCGACGCAGAGTTACAGAGTTAAGTCCTGGATATTATTAACAGCTTTGTGCGTGAGACATCACATCTCATGAACATGAGTCCGTTTTTTTGAAGAAGTAACAAAAAGGATTGATGAGGGCAGAGCAGTAGTCATGATCTGCATGGTCTTCAGTCAGGCGTTTGACAAGGTTCCCCATGGGAGACTTGTTAGCAAGGTTAGATCTCATGGAATACAGGGAGAACTAGCCATTTGGATACAGAACTGGCTCAAAGGTTGAAGACAGAGGGTGGTGGTTGAGGGGTGCTTTTCAGGCTGGAGGCTTGTAACCAGTGGAGTGTCACAAGGATCGGTGCTGGATCGACTACTTTTCGTCATTTATATCATTGACTTGGATGTGAACATAAGAGGTATTGTTTGTAAGTTTGCAGATGACACCAAAATTGGAGTTGGAGTGGACAGTGAAAAAGTCCAAGGCATCTGGATCACATGGGCAAATGGACCGAGGAATTCAGTTTAGAAAAATGTGAGGTGCTGCTTTTGGAAAAGCAAACCTTAGCAGGACGTATTCAGTTAATAGTAAATTCCTGGGGAGTGCTGCTAAACAAAGAGACCTTGGAGGGCAGGTTCATAGTTCCTTGAAAGTAAAGTCGCAGGTAGATAGGATAGTGAAGGCGGCAGTTGGTCTGCTTGTCTTTATTGGACAGAGAGTTTAGTATAGGGGTTGGGAGGTCATATTGTGGCTGTACAGGACATTGATTTGGCAACTTTTGGAATATTCCATGCAATTCTGGTCTCCTTCCGATCAGAAGGATGTTCTCAAATTTGAAAGAGGTCAGAAAAGAATTACAAGGATGTTGCCAGGGTTGGATAGGCTGTTTTACCTGGAGTGTCGGAGGCTGAGGGGTGACCGTATAGAAATTTATAAAATCAGGCCGGGCATGAATAGGTTACACAGACAAGGTATTTACCCAGTGGTGGGGGAGTACAGACCTAGGGAATAGGGAGACGAGGGTAGACAGGGATGGGGTGACAGAGGGTGGGGAGACAGAGAGGCTGGCAGGAAAGAGAGGGGTGGCAGAGAGACGGGTGGGGACAGAGAAGGGGGAAGAGAGAGATGGGGAACAGACAGTGGGGATAGAGGAAGCGATGGCGACAGGCGTGGGGGTGCAGACAGACACATGGGGGATAGACAGAGAGGGGGAGACAGGGGAGAACAAACAGAAAGGGGAGACAGATAGAGGGGGAAGATGGAGAGAATTTTTACATATCAAAATTCAACCCTGTTGCTGTTTTCTCTCCATCCCCTTCAATCCCTCTGAAGGTCTCAGAACAACTGCATAGTTGCTGCAAAGTAGAGATTCAGGGAGATCATTTGGGATAGTGACCATTATTCGTCAGGGCACTGATTAATAAATGGACTGGGTTCAATACCACTGTCTGTGTGGTGTTTGCACATTCTCCCAGTGTGTGTCTGCGTGGGCTTCCTCTGGGTGCTCTGGTTTCCTCCCTTAATCCAAAGACTTGCAGGTAAGGTGGATTCGCTGTAGGAAATGAGAGGTTACATGGGTAGGGTGGGATGCTATTCCGTTGATTGGTATGGTCTCATGGGCCGAATGGCCTGTTTTCACACTGTAGGGATTCTATCACTGAGTATAGGAGTTAGGAGGTCGCGTTGTGGCTGTATAGACCTTTGGTGAGGACAATTTTAGAATACTACATTCGATTCTAGTCTACCTGATTTCAGAAAGATGTTACCACAATAGGACTCAACTCAATGACAAGTTCCTGGGAAGTGTGCACGAACAAACAGACCATGCAGTGTGGGTTGATAGTTCCTTGAAAGTGGGGTTGAAGGTAGACAGGTCAGTGAAGGTGGTGTGCGGTATGCTAGCTATTATTGGGCAGTGCATTGAGGATAGAAGTTGGGAGATCATGTTTCGGTTGTACAGTTTATTGGCTCGGCCACTTTTGGAATTTCCATACTGCTGCTTTCAATTCCAGTCTCCCTGCTATAGGATGGATGTTGGGAAACTTGAAAGAGTTCAGAAAAAGATTTACAAGGGTGTTGCCAGTATTGGAACATTTGAACCATAGGGAGAGACTGATTAGGCTGAGGCTATTTTCTCTGGAGCACCGGATACTTGAGGTGGCATTGTAGAACTTTTTAAAATTATGAGGAGCAACGATAGGATGAGGAGTCATGGTTTCTTTTCTTCCCCAGGGTAGGGGAGTCTAAGAGTAGAGAGCATAGGTTTAACATGAGAGGGGAAAGACTTCAAGGAGATTTGGAGGCTTTGGAGAGGTTGAAAACAGGTTTATCAGGATGTTGTCTGGATTGGGAGAGGTTGGAAAAACTTGGATTTTTGTCAGTAGCTGTGGGGTAACCTGAGAGGCACAGAGTGAATAATGTGAATCTTTTTTCCAAGGTGGAAGTGACAAATTCTAGAGCCACACATTTAAGAAGTGAGGGGGCAGTTTAAAGGAAATGAAAACCAAAACAACCGCAGATGCTGTAAACCAGAAAGAGAAACAGAAATTTCTGAAACACCTCAGCAGGTCCAGCAGCATCTGTGAAGAGAAATTAGAGTTAAGGTTTCTGAGGAAGGGTGACCGGGACTGAAACATTAACTGATTTTTCTTCACAGATGCTGCATGACCCGCTGGGCATTTCCAACAATATCTTGCAAGTTTAAAGGGAGATATGTCAGGCAAGTTTCTTAAGCAGAAGGTGGTAAGTGACTAGAATGTACTCTCCTGGGAGATGGTAAAAGCAGAAACAATCACAACGTTTTTGAGGCATTTGGGCAGACACATAAGCAGGTATAGGTTGGCAGGAATATGGATCATGTACAGGCAGATGGAATTAGTTTGGAATGGCATCATAATCTGCACAGACATGGTGGGCCGATTATTCTGGTGCTGTAACTGTTAGGTTTTCCAAAGGGAAAAATGTCTTTTGAAGAAGTAACAAAGGATTGATGAGGGCAGAGCGGTGTTCATGATCTCCGTGGACTTCAGTAAGGTGTTCCGCAAGGCTCCTCATGGGAGACTGGTTAGCAAGGTTAGATCTCATGGAATACAGAGGAAACCAGCCATTTGGATACAGAACTGATTCAAAGGTAGAAGACAGAGTGGTGGAGGGCTGCTTTGCAGACTTGAGGCCTGTGACCAGTGGAGTGTCACAACGATCGCTGCTTGATCCACTACCTTTCATCATTTATATAAATGACTGGGATGCAAACATAGGAGAAATGGTTAGTAAGTTTGCAGATCACACTAACATTGGAGGTGTAGTGGACAGTGAAAAAGATTACCTCAGAGTACAATGATCAGATGGGTGAATGGGCTGAGGAGTGGCAGATGGAGTTTAATTTAGAAAAATGTGAGGTGC
>NC_057720.1:94045420-94047467 GCF_004010195.1 Chiloscyllium plagiosum | reverse complement strand
CTTATTGGTCACAGCATTGAGTACAAGTGTTAGGAGATCCTATTGCGGCTGCACGGGACATTGCTTAGGCCACTGTTGGAATAATCCGTACAATTCTGGTTTCCTTCCCATCAAAACAATATTGTGAAACTTGAAAGGGGTCAGAAAACAATTTCAAGGATATTGCCAAGACAGGAGGATTTGAGCTACTGGGAGAAGTTGAATAGGCTGTGTTCCCTGGAGTGTCAGAGGCTGATGGGTGACCTTGTAGAGGTTTATAAAATCATGAGGGGCATAGATAGGGGAAATATACAAGTTCAGATGGTTGACATAGTCTCATGGGCCGAATGGCCCGCTTCCACACTGTAGGGATTTGGTCACTGAGTATAAGAGTTAGCTACAGTTGTGGCTGTACTGGGCATTGGTGAGGCCAGTTTTAGAATACTACATTCAATTATATTCTCCCTGATTTCGGAAAAAATGTTACCATAATAGGACTCAACCTCATAATAACAAGTTCCTGGGAAGTGTGCACGAACAAATACACTGTGCAGTGTGGGTTGATAGTTCCTTGAAAGTGTGGTTGAAGGTAGACAGGTCGGTGAAGGTTGTGTTTGGTATGCTAGCTGTTATTGGGCAGTGCATTGAGTATAGGAGTTGGGAGATCATGGTTCGGTTGTACAGAATATTCGCTTGGCCACTTTTAGAATCCCCAGACTGCTTTCAATTCTAATCTCCCTGCTACAGGAAAGATGTTGGAAAACCTGAACAAGTTCAGCAAAAATTTACAAGGGTGTTGCCAGTATTGGAACATTTGAACCATAGGGAGTGGCTGAGGCTATTTTCCCGGGAGCAGGAGATGGAATTATACAACTTTATAAAGTTGTGAGGAGCAACAATAAGGTGACTAGTCAGTTTCTTTATTCCCAGGATAGGGGAGTCCAAAAGCAGAGGGCATAGGTTTAACGTGAGAAGGGAAAGACTTCAAGGGGATCCTAGGAACAACTTGTTTGGTACATGTATAAATGAGCTGGTTGGCATGGACGATTAGGACAGGGGGTCTGTTTCCATTCTGTACATCTCTATGGCTCTGTTTTACAAAACTTGAGGAGGGTTTTAGAAAATATCTGCAAGGCTATTGTTAGGACTGTGGAGTTAGAGGGAAAGGCTGAATAAGCTGTGGTTTTTCCCTAGAGCGTCAGAGACTGAGGGGTTACCTTATGCAGAAGCATAGACAGGGTGAAATAGCCAAGGTCTTTGTTTCCACCCAGTGTCGGGGAGTTCAAAACTACAGGGCATTGGGTTTTAAGTGAGAGGGGAAAGGTTTCAAATGGACCTAAGGGCCAAACAGTTCACTCAGAGGTTGGTGAGCGTATGGAATGAAATGCTATAGGAATGATGAACGCAGGTCAAATTAAATTTAAAAGGCGTCTGGATGGGTACATGAATAGAAAGTGTTCAGAGTGATATAGGCCAACTCTCTCAAATGGAGCTGGATCAGTTTAGGATATCTGGTCGACATGGACGAGTTGGACTGAAGGGTCTATTTCCGTGCTTGATGACTCTCTGACTCTAAGTGCCTCAGCAAAATGGTGGAAATCCACAATAAAAACAAAAAGCGCTGGAGATCCTCAGCAGGTCTGGCAGCACCGGAATTGGTGACAGATGCAGGAAACATTGCAACCTCGAAGAAGTGTTAAGATGACCACCCCAAGCACTACAATATCGTTAACACGCTGAGTGCCAGAACGTGGGACGAGAATAAATAGGTGCTTGATGACCAGCATGAATACGATGGGGCTGGAAAGCTGACTTTCTGGGTCTGGACTATTCATCAGGATTGACAAAGGGTCCTGCTTCTCTGATATTGCCTGACCTGCTGCACCTCCCCAGGTCCACATTGTATAGACTCTGACTTCCAGCAATGCCTCATCTTATCCATAATGGTCATTGTGTTCAGGTCAGGCAGCATCAGTAGTGCTTGGTGTGACCATCTAAACACTTCTTCAAGTGCACTATCTACCAGCGCCTCTACTTTCGAGGAATTATGAATCTGCACTGCAAGGTC
>NC_057720.1:94043047-94044815 GCF_004010195.1 Chiloscyllium plagiosum | reverse complement strand
GTCCACGATGTTGTACCGAGATTTAATCCTAAGGTAAAACATAGTAACTTAACCTACGGACCCCTCAACTCACTGCTATCCATGTGCATGTCCTGCAGTTGCATAAATGTCCCCAATGACTTCGCTTCCACCACCACCGAAGGTATAAAGGACGTGTCCGAGGTAGGTTTTTTTACACAGAGTTTTACACAGAGTTGTGGTTCCATGCATTCACAACTCTGTGTAAAAACAACTACCTCGGACACGTCCTTTATACCTTCCTCCTAATATCTTCACAGTATGACTTCTCATACAAGTCAATCCTGCCCTGGGGAAAAGTCTCTGGCTATTGACTATATCTATTCCTGTCATTATTTTGTACATCTCTATCAGGTCTCGTCTGTTCCTCTTTCTCTCCAGAGAGAAATGTCCGAGCTTATTCAAACTTTCTTCATACAGGAAGTCCTCCAGTCCAGAAAGTATGCTAGTAAACCTTGTTTGCACCCTCTCCAAAACCTCTGTACATTTCCTATAGTATTGAGACCAGGACTGGACACAAAATTCTAAGTGTGGTCTCACTGGGACTTGGAGAGCCCTTAAACTCTATTCCCATGTTAATGAAAGCCAAAAAACCATTTGCTTTGTTAACAACCCTATCCACTTGGTTGACAACTTTGAGGGATTTATGTACTTGCACACCCAGATCTCTCTGTTCCTCCACACTGCCAAGAATCCTGTCTTTAATCCTATATTCAGCATTCAAGTTCGCATTTATTCAGGTTTACCCCCTCTGCCATTTCTCAGCCCAGCTCTGCAGCCTGGAGTAGCCCTTTATATTATCGACAATCTTTGTGTCATCGGCAAATTTACTAACCCAGCCATAACCCTTCTCATCCAAGTCATTTATAAAAACTACAGAGGCCCAAGAACAGAGCTCTGCGGGACCACACTCCAAACTGTCCTCCAGGCTTTCATCTACAACCACTTCCGTCAGCCAGCCAATTCTGAATCCAGATAGACAAATCTCCCTGTATCCCATACTTCCTGACTTTATGGATGAGTCTACCATGGGGAACCCTAACAAATCTTTGAGGAGAAAGTGAGGTCTGCAGTTGCTGGAGATCAGAGCTGAAAATGTGTTGCTGGAGAAGCAAAGCAGATCAGGCAGCATCCAGTGAACAGGAGAATCGACGTTTCGGGCATAAGCCCTTCTTCAGGAACCCTAATAAATGCCTTGATGAAATTCATTTATACCACACCCACTGCTCTACAGTCGTCGACCGATCTTGACACCTCCTCAAAGAACTCAGTAATCACACTATGCTTTGACAAATTATCATTAATCCTTTCCCTCAGAATTATTTCCACAACTTTGCAGACAACAGATGTAAGACTGACTGGTCTGTAATTGCCACCTATTTCCCTTCTTGAAAAGAGGAACATGTGCCTCCTTCTAATTCTCCGGTATGACTCCTGTAGAGAGTGAAGAGGCAAATATCCTTGCCAGCGGCTTCACAACCTCTTTTCTCGCTTCCTGGAGCAGCCGAGGATAAATCTGGTCTGGCCAAGGGGACTTATCAATCTTTATGTTTTCCAAAATTTCCAGCACATCAACTTCATAAATCTTGATCTTTCCTTGCTTTAAAAATTCATGTAAATCCTATCCCTCAGGGTTCACTCCAACAACTTGTCTAGCACCGACGTCAGGGTCAGGCATCTGTAGTTCCCGGGCTTGTCCAAACCGCCTTCCTTAAACAGTAGCACCATATTAACCAACCCCCAGTCTTCT
>NC_057720.1:94027500-94042547 GCF_004010195.1 Chiloscyllium plagiosum | reverse complement strand
GTCATTTCTATAAATGATTTGGATATGAGCATAGGAGGTATAGTTAGTAAGTTGGCAGATGAAACCAAAATTGAAGGTGTAGCGGACAATGGAGAATGTTACCTCGGATTACAATGGGATCTTGATCAGATGGGCAAACGGGCTGAGGTGTGGCAGATGGAGTTTAATTTAGATAAATGTAAGGTGCTGCATTTTCGAAAAGCAAAGCTTAGCAGGACTGATACTCATATTGGTCAGGTCCTGGGCAGTGTTGCTGAACAAAGAGACCTTGCAGTGCAGATTCATAATTCCTCGAAAGTAGAGGCGCTGGTAGATAGCGCACTTGAAGAAGTGTTTAGATGGTCACACCAAGCACTACTGATGCTGCCTGACCTGAACACAATGACCATTATGGATAAGATGAGGCATTGCTGGAAGTCAGAGTCTATACAATGTGGACCTGGGGAGGTGCAGCAGGTCAGGCAGTATCAGAGGAGCAGGACCCTTTGTCAGTCCTGATGAAGAGTCCTGACCCAGAAAGTCAGCTTTCCAGCCCCATCGTATTCATGCTGGTCATCAAGCACCTATTTATTCTCGTCCCACGTTCTGGCACTCAGCGTGTAAACGATATTGTAGTGCTTGGGGTAGTCATCTTAATACTTCTTCGAGGCTGCAATGTTTCCTGCATCTGTCACCATTTCCGGTGCTGCCAGACCTGCTGAGGATCTCCAGCGCTTTTTGTTTTTATTGTGGATTTCCACCATTTTGCTGAGGCACTTGGAGTCAGAGAGTCATCAAGCACGGAAATAGACCCTTCAGTCCAACTCGTCCATGTCGACCAGATATCCTAAACTGATCCAGCTCCATTTGGGAGAGTTGGCCTATATCACTCTGAACACTTTCTATTCATGTACCCATCCAGACGCCTTTTAAATTTAATTTGACCTGCGTTCATCATTCCTATAGCATCTCATTCCATACGCTCACCAACCTCTGAGTGAACCGTTTGGCCCTCAGGTACATTTGAAACCTTTCCCCTCTCACTTAAAACCCAATGTCCTGTAGTTTTGAACTCCCTGACACTGGGTGGAAACAGAGACCTTGGCTATTCACCCTGTCTGTGCTTCTGCGTAAGGTAACCCCTCAGTCTCTGACGCTCTAGGGAAAAACCACAGCTTATTCAGCCTTTCCCACTAACTCCACAGTCCTAACAATAGCCTTGCAGATATTTTCTAAAACCCTCCTCAAGTTTTGTAAAACAGAGTCATAGAGATGTACAGAATGGAAACAGACCCTCTGTCCTAATCGTCCATGCCAACCAGCTCATTTATACATGTACCAAACAAGTTGTTCCTAGGATCCCCTTGAAGTCTTTCCCTTCTCACGTTAAACCTATGCCCTCTGCTTTTGGACTCCCCTGTCCTGGGAATAAAGAAACTGACTAGTCACCTTATTGTCGCTCCTCACAACTTTATAAAGTCGTATAATTCCATCCCACAGCATCTCCTGCTCCAGGAAAAATAGCCTCAGCCCCTCCCTATGGTTCAAAATTTCCAATACTGGCAACACCCTTGTAAATCTTTGCTGAACTTGTTCAGGTTTTCCAACATCTTTCCTGTAGCAGGGAGATTAGAATTGAAAGCAGTCTGGGGATTCCAAAAGTGACCAAGCTAATATTCTGTACAACCGAACCATGATCTCCCAACTCCTATAGGAGAAAGTGAGGTCTGCAGATGCTGGAGATCAAAGTTGAAACTTTATTGCTGGAACAGCACAGCAGGTCAGGCAGCATCCAGGGAACAGGAGATTCGACGTTTCGGGCACAGGCCCTTCTTCAGGAATGAGCAGAGAGTGTTCAGCAGGAGAAGATAAAAGGTAGGGAGGAGGGACTTGGAGGAGGGGCGTTGGAAATGTGATAGGTGGAAAGAGGTCAAGGTGAGGGTGATAGAAAGGAGTAGGATGGAGGCGGAGAGGTCAACAAGAAGACTGCAGGTCAGGAAGGCGACGTGGTCGACGGTGCCCTCCACCGCATCTCCTCCACTTCCAACTCCCCTCCTCCAAGTCCCTCCTCCCTACCTTTTATCTTCTCCTGCTGAACACTCTCTGCTCATTCCTGAAGAAGGGCCTGTGCCCGAAACGTCGAATCTCCTGTTCCCTGGATGCTGCCTGACCTGCTGTGCTGTTCCTGCAATAAAGTTTCAACTCCCAACTCCTATACTCAATGCACTGCCCAATAACAGCTAACATACCAAACACAACCTTCACCGACCTGTCTACCTTCAACCCCACTTTCAAGGAACTATCAACCCACACTGCACAGTGTATTTGTTCGTGCACACTTCCCAGGAACTTGTCATTATGAGGTTGAGTCCTATTATGGTAACATTTTTCCGAAATCAGGGAGAATATAATTGAATGTAGTATTCTAAAACTGGCCTCACCAATGCCCAGTACAGCCACAACTGTAGCTAACTCCTATACTCAGTGACCAAATCCCGACAATCATGGCCCATGAGACTATGCCAACCATCTGAACTTGTATATTTCCCCTATCCATGCCCCTCATGATTTTATAAACCTCTACAAGGTCACCCATCAGCCTCTGACGCTCCAGGGAACACAGCCTATTCAACTTCTCCCGGTAGCTCAAATCCTCCTGTCCTGGCAATATCCTTGAAATTGTTTTCTGACCACTTTCAAGTTTCACAATATTGTTTTGATGGGAAGGAAACCAGAATTGTACGGATTATTCCAACAGTGGCCTAAGCAATGTCCGGTGCAGCCGCAATAGGATCTCCTAACACTTGTACTCAATGCTGTGACCAATAAGGGAAATCATACCAAATGCTGCCTTCGCTATTCTATCTACCTGCGACTCCACTTTCAAGAAGCTATGAATCTGCACTCCGAGGTGTCTTTGTTCAGCAATGCTCCCGAGGACCTTATCATTAAGTGTATAAGTCCCAACTGCAGCACCTCACATTTTTCTAAATTAAACTCCATCTGCCACTCCTCAGCCCATTCACCCATCTGATCAAGTTCCCATTGTACTCTGAGGTAATCTTTTTCACTGTCCACTACACCTCCAAAGTTGGTGTGATCTGCAAACTTACTAACCATACACCTATGTTCGCATCCCAGTCATTTATATAAATGATGAAAAGTAGTGGATCAAGCAGCGATCGTTGTGACACTCCACTGGTCACAGGCCTTAAGTCTGCAAAGCAGCCCTCCACCACTCTGTCTTCGACCTTTGAGTCAGTTCTGTATCCAAATGGCTGGTTTCCTCTGTATTTCATGAGATCTAACCTTGCTAACCAGTCTCCCATGAGGAACCTTACTGAAGTCCACGTAGATCATGTCCACCGCTCTGCCCTCATCAATCCTTTGTTACTTCTTCAAAAGACATTCTTCCCTTTGGAAAACCTAACAGTTACAGCACCAGAATAATCAGGCCACCATGTCTGTGCGGATCATGATGCCATTCCAAACTAATTCCATCTACCTGTACATGATCCATATCCCTGTCAACCCATGCCTGCTTCTGTATCTGCCCAAATGCCTCAAAAACGTTGTGATTGTTTCTGCTTTTACCATCTCCCAGGAGAGTACATTCTAGTCAACTATAACCTTCTGCTTAAGAAACATATCTCCCTTTAAAATTGCACAGGTATTGTTGGAAATGCCCAGCAGGTCATGCAGCATCTGTGAAGTAAAATCAGTTAATGTTTCGGGACCAGTTACCCTTCCTCAGAAACGTTAACTCTAATTTCTCTTCACAGATGCTGCTGGACCTGCTGAGCTTTTTCAGAAACTTCTGTGTCTCTTTCTGGTTTACAGCATCTGCGGTTGTTTTGGTTTTCATTTCCTTTATACTACCCCCTCTTCTCTTAAGTGTGTGGCTCTAGAATTTGTCACTTCCACCTTGGAAAAAGATTCACATTATTCACTCTGTGCCCCCCAGGTTACCCCGCAGCTACTGACTCGCCAAAGACAAAAATCCAAGTTTTTCCAACCTCTCCCAATCCAGACGACATCCTGGTAAACCTGTTGTCACCCCCTCCAAAGCCTCCAAATCTCCTTGAAGTGTTTCCCCTCTCATGTTAAACCTATGCTCTCTATTCTTAGTCTCCCCTACCTGGGGAAAAAAAGAAACTATGACTAGTCACCCTATCGTTGCTCCTCATAAATTTATAAAGTTCTACAATGCCACCTCAAGCGTCCAGTGCTCCAGAGAAAATAGCTTCAGTCTATTCAGTCTCTCCCTATGGTTCAAATGTTCCAATACTGGCAACACCCTTGGAAATCTTTTCTGAACTCTTTCAAGTCTCCCAACATCCATCCTATAGCAGGGAGACTGGAATTGAAAGCAGTATGGAAATTCCAAAAGTGGCCAAGCCAATAAACTGTACAACCGAAACATGATCTCCCAACTCCTATCCTCAATGCACTCCCCAATAATAGCTAGCATACCAAACACCACCTTCACTGACCTGTCTACCTTCAATCCCACTTTCAAGGAGCTATCAACCCACAATGACAGGAACTTGTCATTGAGGTTGAGTCCTATTGTGGTATCATCTTTCTGAAATTAGGTAGACTAGAATTGAATGTAGTATTCTGAAACTGGCCTCACCAATGCACTGTACAGCCACAACGTGACCTCCTAACTCCTACACTCAGTGACAGAATCCTTACAGTGTGAAAACAGGCCATTCGGCCCATGAGACCATACCAATCAACGGAATAGCATCCCACCCTATCCATGTAACCTCTCATTTCCCACAGCGAATCCACCTTACCTGCAAGTCTTTGAATTGAGGGAGGAAACCAGAGCACCCAGAGGAAGCCACGCAGACACACACTGGGAGAACGTGCAAACACCACACAGACAGTGGAATTGAACCAAGTCCATTTATTAATCAGTGCCCTAACCAATAATGATCACCATCCCAAACGTCAACAAATGATCTCCCTGAAACTCTACTTTGCAGGAACTATGCAGTTGTTCTGAGCCCTTCAGAGGGATTGAAGGGGATGGAGAGAAAACAGCAACAGGGTTGAATTTTGATCTGTAAAAATTATCTTCATCTTCCCCCTCTGTCTGTCTCCCCTGTCTGTTTTCCCCCCGTCTCCCCCTCTCTATCTAACCCCATCTGTCTGTCTGTGCCCCCGCGCCTGTCCCCGTCGCTTCCTCTATCCCCACTGTCTGTTTCCCATCTCTCTTTTTCCCCCTTCTCTGTCCCCACCTGTCTCTGTGCCACCCCTCTGTATTCTGCCAGCCTCTCTGTCTCCCCACCCTCTGCCACCCCATCCCTGCCTTCCCTCATCTCCCTATTCCCTAGGTCTGTACTCCCTCACCACAGGGAAAGGACCTTGTCTGTTTAACCTATCCATGCCCGGCCTGATTTTATAAATCTCTATATGGTCACCCCTCAACCTTCGACACTCTAGTTAAAACAGCCTATCCAACTCTGGCAACATCCTTCTAATTCTTTTCTGACCTCTTTCAAGTTTGAGAACATCCTTCTGATCGGAAGGAGACCAGAATTGCATGGAATATTCCAAAGGTTGCCTAATCAATGTCCTGTACAGCCACAATATTACCTCCCAACCCCTATACTAAACACTCGGAGCAATAAAGGCAAGCAGACCAACTGCCGCCTTCACTATCCTGTCTACCTGCGACTTTACTTTCAAGAAACAAAGAACCTGCACTCCAAGGTCTCTTTGTTCAGCAGCACTCCCCAGGAATTTACTATTAACTGTATACGTTCTACTAATGTTTGCTTTTCCAAAATGCAGCACCTCACATTTTTCTAAACTGAACTCCTCAGTCCATTTGCCCATGTGATCCGGATGCCTTGTACTCTGAGGTAATCTTTTTCACTGTCCACTCTAACTCCAATTTTGGTGTCATCTGCAAACTTACGAACAATACCTCTTATGTTCACATCCAAGTCAATGATATAAATGACGAAAAGTAGTCGATCCAGCACCGATCCTTATGACAGTCCACTGGTCACAGGCCTCCAGCCTGAAAAGCACCGCTCAACCACCACCCTCTGTCGTCGACCTTTGAGCCAGTTCTGTATCCAAATGGCTAGTTCTCCCTGTATTCCATGAGATCTAACCTTGCTAACCAGTCTCCCATGGGGAACCTTGTCAAACGCCTAACTGAAGGCCATGCAGATCATGACCACTGCTCTGCCCTCATCAATCCTTTTTGTTACTTCTTCAAAAAACTGACTCAAGTTCATGAGATGTGATGTCTCACACACAAAGCTGTTAATAATATCCAGGCCTTAACTCAGTAACTCTGCGTCGCACAGTTATAGATGCTAAAATTCTGGATAAAGTTCACGGACACCAACTTTGTGTTAGTGACTGTGTATTGAATCTTGTTAATAACACCAATGCCGGTGAGTTCCTTTTGAAACGCAGTCCCTATATCCCTAACCCCATCCCACCTGCTCTGTCTCCTCCATCCCCACCGTAGACAGTAAGTGGGAGGAGCTCATGGTGTTTCCATGCGAGTGAGATTGAGAACATCATCCCTTCTTTCCACAAGCCCACCAAGAAATGGTGGTAGTGTCCTTACCTCTGGACCAGGAGGAGCGGGTTCAGAGTTGAGTAACACCATCTTTGAAGAGGCTGATTGGAAAACATGCCCAAGCCACCAGTCCATACTGTCTCCCACCTGTCCCTGCCTGAGCCTCAGCAGAACCTTCCTGTAGTTTCTCTCCTGTCAGACTCTCCCATTGCTTAGTTTGTCCAGGAGCCCCTCCTGCTGCTGCACTGCTCCTGTCCCTCACTGACCTGTCCATCCCCCAGGGTCCTCCACATTCGTTCATTGTTTACAATCCCATTGTCCCAGTCCTCCAGCCCCGCCCCTTCCACCCTATTGGGCAGCAGCTGCTATCAATCACCCAGGCTTCTGCGTGATCTGGACCATGTACTGTAGGAGGGGAGACCAGTGCACAGCCGCACTGCTGGGCAATTGTTGGCGTATGTGCAGTATGGGTCAGTGCCAGGGAGGCTGTAGGTGTGTGGGATTAATCTGTCATTGGCAGTTCCTCCCTCTGAAAGCAGGACCCAGGAGAATGGCCCCTCGCCTGGTATCCTGACGAGTGGTCAAAGTATCAATGGGGAAGCATTTTGAAGAAAGTTATCAGAACTCTTGTGAAGATTCAGGAATGTTATGGAGAGGGACAGGGGTGGGGCTGTAATTAGAGTTCTAATCTGTTTCATTTTAGTTCACCCAGATATGATTTGGCCAGTGTGTGCAGGATGGTTCTCATCAGAGGTCGGAGTGGGGTAAATAAATAAGAGGTTCCAGATTGGGGAAAATAAACAATGCGGGTCTGACCAGGAAGGAAAGCTTGGTAGGTGGGGAGAGGATTTATCAACACCCCGGAGGCTCAGAGTCAGAGTCATTGATTAGATTAGATTTCCTACAGTGTGGAAACAGGCCCTTCGGCCCAACCAGTCCACACCAACCCTCCGAAGAGCAACCCACCCAGACTCATTTCCCTCTGATTAAAGCACCTAACACTATGGGCAATTTAGCATGGCTAATTCACCTGACCTGCACTGTCAGACGTTGGACTTTGGGAGGAAACTGGAGCACCCGGAGGAAACCCACGCAGACACGGAGAGAATGAGCCCGAGGCTGGAATCGAATCTGGGACCCTAGTGCTGTGAGGCAGTAGTGCTAACCACTGTGCCATCGTGCCGCCCCTTTTTTTGGTTATTAGTCTGCAGACAGGAGCGAGGAAACAGAATTCAAAGAGAGGAGAGTGTGTTCGAACTAGGTGTGGAGGGAAGGAGTGAGGAGTTTGGTTTGGATTTCAGTTCACAGAAGAGAGCAATTGTGAGACTGAGATTTAAAGGTTTGGGGGAAACAAAGAAACTACAATTTAATACTATCACTGTCTTATGAATTTCTATTCTGTGTTAACGGTGGTGACCTGTTTTCTCTGTTCTAGGGTTCTGAAAGGGCGGATTTGTGGATGAGAAATTCAAATTGAACTTCCTGTTCCGTTTTGATGGTTACTTGATCCGTGCCGATCTGAATATCATTGGTCTTTTCATATGGAAGGAAAGGTGTGTATTCTGTCCGTGGGCGAATATTTCAAATGTCACTGTGACTGGAAAAAGTACAAAGACGCAGCCAACTCCATGTTAGCATGGTGACTGTGGAGGGAGAGTTGATTTGTTGTTAAAAGTCTGAAAAAACATGGCACATTTCCCAGGAACAATTAAGCTACAGATTTGTTTTGTATGAGGACAAGTTTTAAATTAATCATGCAACCAGAAAGACACAAGGATACCTGCAGTATGGAAAATGCTATGAAAACTGGATTGTTGAAAAGGAGTTAATTCTCGATCATGGTTTGTAATCCATTGGCGTTGTCACGTCAGTTCCAATGCCATGGGAAAACACTGGAAATATGATGAATGTAATGTAGGTTTCAGTTATTAAACTGTAAAAGGTGCAGAAGAAATTTACAAGTATGATGCCAGGGCTCAGGGGTCTGAGTTATAGGGAGAGGTTGGACAAGCGAGGATTTTTTTTTGTTTAGAGCAGAGGAAACAGAGTGGGGCGGGGGGGGGGGGGGGTGATGGTTTCTGGAAGTGTATAAGACCATGAGAGGCTTGGTTAAGGAGAATGCACTCAGTCTTTTTCCCAGGGAATCAAGGTTAGAGGAGAAATTATGAAAGGGAACCTGAGGGGCACCTGTTTTACACAGAGGGAGGTATGTATATGGACTGAGCTGCCAGTGGAAGTGGTTGAGGTGGGTACATTAACAACATGTAAAAGACATTTGGAAAAATACATGGATAGCAAAGGTTCAGAAGCAGATGGGCCAAGTGCAGGGAAATGGGGTTAGCGTGGATGCACATTCTGGTCAGTATGGGCCAGTTTGGGCCAAAGGGCCTGTCTCTGCTGTAGGACTCTGACTCCAAGTATATTTACTATTTCTCCCGCTATCTCTGGTAGTACCCTGGGATGTATTCCATCAGGGCAAAGAGACTTGTCCACCTTTAGCTCCATTAGCTTGCCCAGCTCTAACTCTCTCGTGATAACAGTTATTTCTTGGTCCTCACCTTCCTCAGTCTCCTTGTCAATTACTGGCATTTTCTTCGTGTTCTCCACTGTGAAGTCTGACTGCTGTGTACACATATTCGTAAACCCTGATGAATAGGAATAACTGGGCACAGAAGTCTGAGACGTCTTCTTTGAGTCTTTTATTGATGAGACATGGCAGTTACCTGGATAGTGTACATGCAGAACACCTCCAGGCTGCATCAGGTAACTCCCCGCCTGTCCGATGTATGGCTCCCATTCTTATAACTTTGTGGTTTGGGACTTTGAATTGACGCTGTCTGTCAGTATTATCTCCATGGCAAAGGCAGTGAAAAAGTACAGTTCAGGTCAACACTTTGTGGTTAAACCACATACCCCTCCGCCACACCCCTGTGGCTCAGGTATCTGACAGGCACTTCAGTGTCAGTGGGGCTGTCTGTCAGGATTCCGATGTGGAAGTACTGGTTGTTGGACTGGGGTAGGCAAAGTTAAAAACCACACATCACCAGGTTATAGTCCAACAGGTTTATTTGGAAGAACAGGCTTTAGGAGTGTGCTGTGAGTTTTAACTTGATCTAGATTATCTATATGGTAACAGTTAAGTGCTTCAACAATTACAGAGGCCATATGTTCCCCACACAATTGTTCCCCTCTCGAAGTGTGAACTGCTATTCTGGCCCTGGGGACAGCTACTAATTGCTTTTCTCCCCCAATCCCATCTAGCTTTCTGTTGATCTTTAAACTTTTTCTAATCTCCTAGTTTCTCCTTGGTCTTTGCTAATTTGTGTGCTTTCAATTTCAATTTGATAGACTCCCTTATTTCCTTAGACACCCATGGCAGATTCCTCCTTTTCCTACAGTCCTTCCTTTTCACTGATATATACTTTTGCTGAGCAGTTTGGAAAAATTATTTGTTAGTCCTCCACTGTCTGTCAACTGTCCCACCCTAAAGTCTTTGCTTCCAGTCTACATTAGCCAACTCCTGCCCCATCCTATTGTAGTCTCCTTTGCTTAAGCACAGGACCTTGGGATTGGATTTAATCATCCCGCTTTCCAACTGTATTCTAAATTCTTATCACAAGTCTTTTATCAGATTACGAGGTGAGGCGATGTTACCTGCGTGTTTTGGTTTTCATCGTCAGAGACCTTGGCTTTGTAATAAAGTACAGGATAGATATTCTCAACAGAGTATTCTAAACAATGTGAATGTACTACACAGTCTAAAACCATAAATATCTGTCTCCCCTCAGTTTACATGATTTGGAGATGCCGGTGTTGGACTGGGGTGTATAAAGTTAAAAATCTCACAACACCAGGTTATAGTCCATCAGGTTTAATTGGAAGCACACTAGATTTCGGAGCGTTGCTCCTTCATCATGATCCAATTAAATCTGTTGGACTATAACCTATTTAACTCACCTCAGTTTAAAATTGAAAAATCATTATCTCCCACATGCTTCCTCACTATCTAAGTTTGAATTGCTAATCCACCTGACTATCCTGCTGTTTCCGATAATCTCCTTTGGTGAAGGTGGTGAGTTTTGGATTCAGCTTTCCAGTTATTACCGTAAGAAGATAAGCACTGGGCACAGGGGAGGCAATGCAGCCCTTCGAACCAACTCCACCATTTAATACCATGATGATTGAGCTCACCTCGGTCTCAGCTGGACTTTCCTGCCTGCTCGCTTTCACGCTTCAACTCATTGCAAATTCAACATCTGTATCTCTTCAGTAAATTTGTTCATTATCCTGGCATCCACCGCATTTTGAATAGGGAATTCCACACATTCACAGCACATTGAGATAAGTACATTCTTCTTAATTAGAATGGAATAGAATCCCTACAGTGCAGAAACAGGGTAATCGTCCATGGAGTCCACACCATCCCTATAATGCATCCCATTCAGACTCACCCATTCCCTGTATTTCCCATGGTTAATGGCTTAACCTGCACAGACATGGACGCTGGGAATTTCGCATAACCAATCCACTTAACCTGCACATCTTTGGACTGTGGGATGAAACTGGAGCACCCAGAGGAAACCCGCACAGACACGGGGAGAATGTGTAAACTCCACACAGTCACCTAATGCTGAATCAAATCCAGATCCCTGATGCTGTGAGTCAGCAATGCTCACCATTGAGCCTCCTCTGCTTAAAATCTGCTCCTCCTATTAACCACCCCACACCCCAGTTGGCGGAATCTATATTCCTTATATCAGAAAATCAGGTTGTGGAAGCAGATGTCTCAGTAAAACTCTGTGACAGTCCATATATTCTGTGTGTCTGTATGGGGATCCTATACACAACACCCTGAGTCCACACTTTTCAATCACTCTCCAGAGACAGGGCTCCAGTGGCTTCATAGGGACTACAACTCCCACAATCCCTGAGGCAGGGACCACACGTGTGTGGGGAAATCCGGCACTGTACATGTACACAATGTGAGCAGGTTTTCGAGCTTGTGCTTTGGGAAAGAATACTTTGTGGAAAGTTTTTCACACTGCGATTGGCTGGAGGAGTAATGCATCTGCTTATAGTATTGATCTGTTGGGGGAGGGGGTCAAAGTGTCAATAAACACATGGCGGACCACTCTCCATCCCCAATTCATTGTAATGGTGGGAATCAACTAATAGGAAACAAAGAAGGATCTGACCCATTCTCCCAGACTGAAGGTTCCTCTTCTGTCCAGGATCTGACACCTCCCTTTCTGTTTCCTTTTGTTTCATTCTGCTGTTACATTATTGACTTGCAGCAACTGAAAGGAAAGGAAGTAAACCCAGAATGGGTGCAGAGTCTCACCAGGGACGGGAAGTGGTGGCATGGATCTGTTTATCAGTTACTCCATGAGAATATGGAGGGTGTACGTTAGGTGGTAGCAGAGTTAGAATGATGGGAGAGAATAAGTGGGCTGGAGGGTTACAGCTTTTGGGGAAGAAAGGGAAAAAATATTCCAGAGCAACTAGAATTGTCTGTTCTGAATTTCTAACCTGCACATATTCCTTTATACAGGGTGCTAGATGGTGAAGATTTGCAGACTGAAATCTCAAAATCATGTGCCGATCGTGATTAAGTTAACCAGCATTTGAAGAACCAAAGATAGAGAAACACTCGGCCAAAATCCTGTAAACTCTCCTCACAGCATTGTCAGTCTATCTGCACCAAATGGACCGTGAATGGTACAAGACAGCAGCTTACTACCATCTTCTCAAGGGTAATCAGAGATGGGAATAAATGCTGGCTGAGCCAGTGATGCCCATATCCTGGAAACGGTTTCTATCTCTAGTTGCTGAACCCCAGTTGATGTGACTGCAGGATGATGAGGGATGCTGCGTGCATCCTCCAGGAGGAGGCACCATCACATTACCCCTGCCTACACCCACACAGTAACACTGCAACGTCACTGGAACAAAAGGCAGTGAAACCAAAGGAGGACTTAGTTATAGTTCTTCGAGGTAAAGCCATGAAAGGGGATTGGAGCACAGCAGCAACAGGAGACTAAGCTGGATGGTCAGCTGTTTCCCATTGAATGGTGGAGCAGGATTAAAAGACCGAATGGTCTCCTGCTGCTGCTATCTCCCAGGTATATATATAGCCATGGTGCCCGGGTAGGAAGAAGTGGGCAGGGATTCTCCAGGAGATTGCACCTCCACAACAGTTTTCAGTGAGGGTTGGTTTAATGGATTTTATTTAACTATTGTCTTTTACGTTTAAAAAAAAACAAATTTGCAAACCTTGTGTTAAAAATTATTCCACAATAAATAAAAGTAAAAGAATTGAAACTATCTGAACATAACAGTTTTTAAAATTTCAAGTGCCCTTTAGAACAAAATCATGTCTATTCCCGGACACCATCACTTTCCAGTTACTGAAACTCCAGGGAAATATTCCCTCGCTGTCTGAACCTTTGGTTTGATTTAATTGCTTTTCAGTTCTCATTCTGTGAGCTGTGAAGCGTTCTTTTTCCCCCATTTCTCCTACCCAGAAGTGTTATCACACACAGCTGAACAACCTTCCCAACATCAAAATCATCATTACCCCATATTGCTTTTGGTTAATCTCCCGCAGTAAACCACCCGTGTAACCAATTGAATATTTATAAACAAGGCCCATGACTGGCAAAGCAAACCATCTACCCAGAAGTGTTATCACACACAGCTGAGCAACCTTCCCAACATCAAAATCATCATTACCCCATTTTGCTTTTGGTTAATCTCCCGCAGTAAACCACCCGTGTAACCAATTGAATATTTATAAACAAGGCCCATGACTGGCAAAGCAAACCATTACAAGTGGAAGAGTGAGAAGGGACTAAATCAAAGTAGAGTTGGGTGTGAGGGGGCAGCGACAGAGATAAAGCACTGTATCCCCTGCGGTGCCCACCTCTATCTGAAGGCATCGAGAGCATTGATACAGACCACATGCTCCTTCTGCAAGGACACCCTGCTGTGAAGCCTTTATCCTCAATCATAGAATAGAATCCCAACAGTGTGGAAGGAGAGCATTGGCCCATCAAATCCCACCGACCATCTGAAGAACATCACGCCCAGAGCACTCCATCCCTGTAACACTGTATTTCCCATGGCTGATCCACCTAGTCTGCACAATCCTGGACACTGTGAACAATTTAGCACGACTGGTCTGCCTAACCTGCACATCTTTGGGCTGTGGGAGGAAACCAGAGCACCTGGAGGGGACCACATTATCATGTGGAGAATGTGGGAACTCCACATTGACCAAGGCTGGTCTCCAACCTTGTACATGGTTCTGTGAAGCAGCAGTGCTACGATCATAATTCAAATCAAAACAGATGAGCATTGCTTATTGTCACATTGCTGTTTGTAGAGACTTACTGCCCAGAGAGACACCCTGAGGTTCAGAAAGTGGCAATATAAATTCTGTCAACTCCAGCCCAGTTAATGTGATTAACAACCACAACATCAGTACTCCAGCAGTGTCATCATGAACAGTCCTGACTCTGATGAACAGTCACGTCAGAATCAGAGTCCTGCAGTGATGTGTGAACTCTACCCCACACGGAGCAGGTGGATGACCACTTACTGGAATTTCAGTTGTCTTGAAGACTCAACAAATCCCTTGTAACACAAAGAGCTGAACACTTCATGCCCAGTGTGAACCCGCTGGGGTCTCAGGGGGTGGGATGTATCACTGAATCCCTTCCCACCACTGAGCATTTGAATGGCCTCTCCCCCTCTGTGGGCTCACTGGGGACTCAGGGGGCAGGATGAATCACTGAATCCCCTCTCACACACATCCATCTGAATGGTCTCTCCCCCTGTGTGGGCTCACTGGAATCCCAGGGGTCAGGATGAATCACTGAATCCCTTCTCATACACTAAGCATCTGAATGGCCTCTCCCCTGTATTGGCTTGCTGGGGTCTCAGGGGGCAGGATGAATCACTTAAACCCCCTCACACACTGAGCATCTGAATGGCCTCTCTCCTGTGTGGGCTTGCTGGGGTCTCAGTGGGGCAGGATGAATCACTGAATCCTCTCTCACACTCTGACCATCTGAATGGCCTCTCCTCCTGTGTGGGCTCACTGGGGGCTCAGCAGGTGATACATTTGAGTGAATCTCTCCCCACACACTGGGAGCAAGTGAATGGCCTTTCCCCAGAATGAGCTCGGTGGTGTTTCAGCATGTCTCTGAGTGAATCCTTTCCCTGGGCAGGTGAATGACCTCTCCCCGATAGGAGTGCGCTGATGCCTCCGCAGATGGGAGATTTGAATGAATACTTTCTCACACATTGAGCAGGTGTGGGGTCTAAATCCATGTGCCATCTCTTGTGCCTCAGCAGATTGTAAGATCGAGTAAACCCTTTCCCGTACATGAGGCAGGTGAGCAGCCTCTCCACAGTGTGAGTGTGTCAGTGAGTGTCCACTGGGAGGGGTAGGTAATTTCCTTCCCACAATCCTCATGTTTGCATACCCTCGCCCTGGTCCCGTCATAATGGT
>NC_057720.1:94022800-94026692 GCF_004010195.1 Chiloscyllium plagiosum | reverse complement strand
TCTGACACTCAATGCCCTTGAGTTGTTTTTTTTTCTTAAAGCCCCTCATGCATCTGGCAATCTGGCAATACAATTGAAGATATTTTATACAGTAACCTTACAATCTCAATTGTCATTTCCAGTCCATGAAGCAGCCAGTTACATGCACCAGTGACTTGAATTCTTACGACAGCATTTCCCTGGCAGGAGGGATTGAAGAGCATGAAACTGTCTTCTCTGGTGTATCTAAGAAACACTTTAAATGAACAAAATTCTTCAAGAGCTCGATAGATACAGGAAGGATGTGCTCCCTGGCTGGTGTATCTGGAATGAAGTCAGCACTAACTGTGGTATCTTTACGCAGCGTCCTCTTTAGCTGTGTAATGTTTAAGATGTATTTGCTGCTCTAATTCCACTGTCTTGATCACTCCCGTTTGTAACTGCTGTAGTGTTGGGGGCCATACAAATTGATAACATTTGATTCAATCCATCCCAAAACCCCTCTATGTCGGTGTCTCACTTTTGTTCACCGAGACCGTCATTCAATCTGACCCCTTCACAATCCCTGCTCTGATATTTCCTTAGGGGGCTCAGAATGAAAAGTTCACAGAAGGACAAAAGGAGGCTGATTGGCTCATCACCTCACTGAATGCCATTCTTTACCTTCACCCCATAAACCTTCCCATTCGTCCTCTTCCAATAACTGTTCAATTCGATTCTCTTCATTGTCCCTGACTCACCACACTCTTTGGCAGCGCATTCCTGACCATAAACTTTCTCTGCATGAAATTGTTTTGTCTCATGTCACATGCGCTTCCTTTGTCAATCCCTTTACATCGGTGCCTCCTCATTATTGATTCTACCATGCATGCGAACAGTTTGTCCTGATCTACTCTCACTGGATCCCTCTTGGAGGTATCTGTACCCACCATCCCCCGGGTTGGTGAGTATCATCTCTTCCTGTCACAGGAGACCAGTGCGAGACCATTCAGGTGCTCTCACTGTAGGACTGGGTTCAGTACACCATCCAACCTCACTGTACTCCAGTGAACACTCACTGGGGAGAGGCCATTCACCTGCTCTGAGTGTGGGAAGCGAGTGTGGGAAGCAATTCACTCAGATATCCAGCTTGATGAAACACCGGCGAGTTCACAAGTAACCGCAGCGATTGGATTTGTTTTGTTTGTTCGTGGTATCACAGCATCACTTGCCGGGGCAGCATTTGTCATCCATTCTGACTGCCCAGGAGATGGGTCAGAGTCAACCACGTTATTCAGGGTCTGGATTCGCATGTAGACTGGTTAAGGTCAGAATTAACAGTTTCACAGGCCCAATGACATGAAGAGCCGATTTCTGGTCTATTATCCTATTTTGGAAATAGTAATGAATAATGTTTGAAGTTGAATTAAAAGTGCAAGACCAAAATGGGTTTTATTCTGATTGAGCACGTCCTCCTGTTTCTCTCAGTTATTATTGACAGTCTCATTTCCCTCGCACCAGAACCTGTTCCAAAGAGTGTTACAGAAAAGGCAGAATGGTCAGCTGCAGCTGGTGACCTGACCAGTCACTGGTTCACTCTCCACAGATGCTGTCAGATCTGTTGAATTTTTTCAGCAATGTTTGTTTTCGTTTCTGATTGCCCAGCATTTGCAGATGGTTAGTTTTTCAATATTCATCTTGTGTGTTGCAGAGGAGTTTATTGATTAATTTAGCGGGTTTTGAAAATTGCAAGTTAAGCCAAAAATCAGCCATGATCCATTGAATGGCAGAGCAGGGTTGAGGGGCTGAATGGTCTCCTCCTTTTCCAATGAAAGTTATCCATCTGCAGCTTTTGGCAACATTTCCCCTCACTGTTCACTTCATATCCATGTCTAACACACTGTTACTGACTGAACAAACCTCCTGTGTTTTAACTAAACCTGCTCATGTTCAGTGGCTCCCTGTCTTGCCACCCGGGTTTAACTCTCATCATGGAATGTTGTCTCGTATTACTGCGGGAATTCCCACAAGTACTAATCCTGGAGTCTGTATCCCCTGCAATCCACAAACCCTGTTTATTTCCTCCTTCCTCTCTCATTCTGGCTATTGAACTCTCGGTTTCAATCCATTCTCCTGTCATGCTCTTCAACATGCCCATGTGGGTGGGCTAAAGACAGCTGGGATTTAATGAAGGGAAGTTGGGATTAGGCGGAAGCAAGAGGAGTGTTGACAGCAAATAAAGCTCTCATTGTAACGGTAGAGTTTCTCCGTGACCCAGTGAGTGGTGAGGCACTTGAGATTGTGGAGGAGGCTGATTCAATCAGGGATTTGGGAAAACGCTCAGACACTGACCTACCCATCTGATTGTTAACTCAGACAGAAAGACAAAAGAAAGATACACATTTAGATAGCAACTTTGATCTGGGGTAATGAACCATGCTTCAGAACCAATGATTCCAACCTCAAATCTCTGAACCCACACAAACAAAGCTTCCTGCTTATGCCAGGTTGTCCCTCAGCCTCCTCTTTCCTTGAGAAAAAAACATTTTGAGCTGTTAAGCCTTTCCTGGTGATTATAATCTCTATGTTCCTGTAAGATTTGTGATGATCCTTTTATTATTTTTCTGTTCCTTTTGAGTGATGTCAGGAGCAGAAACAGTTCCTGAACTGTGCGGATTTCGGTTGGAGTATTTGTATTTACAAATTCATGCTCACCCTCACGTACAGTGTGAAATTGCTGTAAAACAGAAGGAAAGGATTGAGTGAGAACCAACAGAAACACAAAGGCAGCGTATGTACCTGAGCTGAATGAACTTGGCATTAGGAAAACGTGATGACAATCACAATTAGTTAGGATTACTGAATCCCATAGGTGCAGAAAGAGGCTATTCGGTCCATCGAGCCTGCAATGACCTGCTTTCCCACCCTACCTCCATAACCCCATATTTACCATGGCTAACCAAACCCGCTGAACCTGCACACTACAGGCCATGTTAGCACGGCCAATAGAGCAAACCTGCACATCTGTGGGAGGGTCACAGATTACATCCAAATGCTCGGAATTGTGGATGAAGGCTCACGAATATTTGACTCTGACACAAATGCTCTGTTTTTAAAAATAAAATCTGCGGGAACTGCAACCAGGAAGATTTCCAATTATCTCTGGAGGAAGAGAATTCAAAACTCGTGCCACTGACCCAGGGGACACAGTGAAGTCACAGAGGCCTGGGAAACATCAGAAATGTAACAGATTGTGAGGAAGGTTGGGGTCAGACAAGGACAAAAAGACAGTGTGTCACACGGGGGAAGGCAGGAGAGATTAAACAGCAGAAATGGTAGTCCCTCAAGTCCACGGGAATGGAGCTAGGGCTGGAAAAGATACAAGGAAACAAGGTGCGCAGCTGTCAATGAAAAAAAAAGATTATAACACAAAGGGCCGAGTTCAGAGTCTGAAATTCTTGCGGCAACTGGTGAGTACAGAAAGCCTGGATAGTTCTATTACAGCCAACACATAGAGGATGGGCCAAGTGGTCTATATTTGTGCTGCAACTTTCTGATAAATTTATTCCGACATTTGGATATCAAGACTGATGATGCTCATAAATTCTCAAATTAAACTTGAATTTAATATTCTGGAGGAATGTCAAATAAATCACATTGATCCCATTCTGCAGACTTTAGTCCATTGCCCTGCATGTACCAGCATTTCAGTTACCTCTATGTCCTTTTATTCTAATGTGATGCTGGTTACTGCCTCTGCCACCCCATCAGTGAGTTCCAGCTCCCCACCATCTCCGTAAAATGAATTCTCCCTTCCCCTTCTTTCTGGGAATTGGTTTCAATCTAAAACCTCCAGTTTCTGAGCTCTCAGTTAATGAATATCTCCTTCCTATCCACTCGATCTGGATTCCTCAAAATTTTATCACTTCAATTA
>NC_057720.1:93999124-94022300 GCF_004010195.1 Chiloscyllium plagiosum | reverse complement strand
AGGACATTCGTTAGGCCACTTTAGGAGTACTGTGTGCAATTGTGGCCTGCCTCCTATCGGAAGGGTGCTGTGAAACTTGAAAGGTTTCAAAAAAGACTTACAAGGATGTTGTTAGGGTTGAAGGGTTTGAGCTGTAGGGTCAGGCGTAAAAGGCTGTGGCTGTTTTCCCTGGAGTGCCAGAGGCTGAGCGGTGATGTTATGGAGGTTTATACAATCATGAGGGGCATGAATAGAGTAAATGAACAAGGTGTTTTCCATGGAGTGGTGGTGTCCAGATGTAGAGGGCATTTAGGGTGAACGGATAAAATTTCAAAGTGGCCAAAAGGGCAACTCTTTCATGCAGTGGGTGGAATGAGCTGCCAGAGGAAATGGTGAAGGCTAGTACAATTAAAATTTGTTCAAGGCATCTAAAGAGACACATGATATGATTAGGAATCTTTTACAGGGAAATGGGCCAAGTGCTGGCAAATGGGAATAGATTAGGTTTGGATACCTGGTTGGCTTGGATGAGTTAGACTGTAGGGTCTGTGTCGGTGCTATACATCTCTATGACTGTGGGATCATAACAGCTTATACAGCTCTGCTTCATCTCTGGGCTCCCTCATGACCACTTTGTCAATATCTAGCTTCCTCAGTCTTGAACAATGGCTGTATATTTGGTCTGTTTAGTATTTTACGATTACTTTTACCAATTATTTTGTAAGTTATTGTTTTCTCTGCCGTCCAGCCCCTGACCATGTGCTGCTTTTTAATTTTTTTCTGGAAAATCTTTGACAGTCAACAATTATTTTTTTCCAATAAGCAAGTGTATTTTCCTTCCATTTCTGAGTATCAAATTCTGTACCATTTTCATTCCCTGTAATCCATTTTGCACTCCCTGAAACATCAACTGTGTTTCTCCTTCCACAGATACCAGTGATTAATGCCAAATCCCTGTTGCCTGGGTAGAGGGTGATGTTTGGCAGCTGCAGTTTGTGTGGTGAAGATACTCCCACAATGTGGTTGGGTAAGAGACATTACAGAGTATTCATTACAGCAACAGTGATGATTTGAAGATAATGTCCAAATCAAGAACAGTTCGTAGTTTTATTATCCTGCTTATAATTTCACAAAAATATTGTTGGGAACTTCAGATATAAGGCCAGAGAAGGATGATATTAGGTCAGGTGACCAAAAGCATTGCAAAATAAGCAAGTTTTGAGGAATGTCTTAAAGGAGGAAAGCAGACCTGTGAGGTTTTGGCTGCGAATTTCAGACCTTGTTGCTTTGGCAACTGTAAAAGCAGCCACACACGTGAAGTAATGAATTAACAGGTCATTGGGAGTCTCGAACAGAATGGGTTGTCGAGGTCTCAAAGGGTGTGAGATGCAGCGAGCTAGGGATGATCACAACCAGGAATTGAATCCAGGGTGAGAATTTTAAATTGAGGGATGTGGGACTGATGCTGGCAGGTGAGACTAGATTGGGTTGGGATATCTGGTCGGCATGGACGGGTTGGATTGAAATGTCTGTTTCCATGCTGTACATCTCTGTGACTCTATGTTGTTGATTATGAATAGTAGCCTTTTGATGGATCAACAAGTTCTGATACAAGGGAGTACTTGGGCAGCAGAGATTTAGTTTTTCTTGAGATTCCAGGGAGGTTGAATGTGGTAAGCTTGCCAGGAGTGCGTTTGGATAATGAAGTCTGGAGAAAACACAAGGTGGATGAGGGTATATGAGCTCAGACAAGGGTAGACACAGCTAGAAATAGTGGTCTTGAAGTGGGACTGGGCTGTCACCCTCAACTCACCTCTGGGATTCAGCTGGTTGTCAGGTTGTGAATCGGGGCAGTACCACAATCGGAAGCTGAGTGGTTCTAGTGGAGCCTAAAATGAGTGTCGCTCAGCTGACTGTTGCTGAGCAGCTGCTGCTTGATAGCCCTGTTAATGACTACTTTCATCACTTTACAGCTGATCGAGTGTGGACTGATAGATGGAAATTGGCTGGTTGGATTGCCCTGTGTTGTTGTGTTGAACATCCCTGGGCAATGTTCCACATTGTAGGTAGATGCCAGTGCTAGAGCGGTACTTGTCTTGGTGGGTGGCAAGTTCTGGAGCACAAACCATCAGTATTATTGCCAGAACGTTGGTAGGGCCCATAGCCTTTGCACTACTTAACCATTTCTGGCTGTTATTCAAACTGAATCAAATTGACTTAAAACTCACATCTGTGATGTTGGAAACCACTGGAGAAGGCTGAGATGGATCATCCCACTTTGCACTTCCGGCTGCAGATTGTTGCAAATGCTGTTGTCTTATCTCGTGCATGGATGTGTGAGGCCCCTTCATCAGTAAGGGTGGGGATATCTGTGAGGCTTCCTCCAGTGAGTTGTTTAATTGTCCATCACCGTTCACAACTGGGTGTGGCAGAACTGCAGAGGACACAGCTGCAGATGGGCGGCACGGTGGCACAGCGGTTAGCACTTCTGCCTCATAGCTCCAGAATCCCGGGTTCTATTCCCGCATCAGGCAACTGTCTGTGTGGAGTTTGCACACTCTCCCATGTCTGCATGGGTGCTCCGGTTTCCTCCCACAGTTCATAAATGTGCGGGTTAGGTCAATTGGCCATGCTAAATTGCCGTAGTGTTAGATGTAGGGGAATGGTTTGGGTGGGTTGCTCTTTGGATGGTTTGTCTAAGTAATCTAATCTAAAAAATCCTCTTAAATATCATTCCTAACCCCCTCTGTACTCCTCAAAGATGTATCTTAAAGTTGTTCTCTTTGGTCAACGTTTCCAGCATTCATGAAGCACTTTAGGAGAATTGTCAGTGTGAAAGGCTCCATACAATGCAGGAAGTTGTTGTTAATGTCTGACATTAGGAGAAACAGGAATTAACCCTCTCTCTTATACCTGATGAATAGCAGCAAAAGCAGGAAACACTGAGCATGCTCCAGCCCACAGTGGGCCTCTGGTGATTGATCTCAGCGCAGGACCAATAAGATGATGGGGATGGATCTGGAGGACCAGGCAGTGCTGGTTGGCTCTCCAACCAATCTGAGTGAATGGGGGGGCGTGGCTATACACAACCACGTGATAAGCCTCACTGGCAGTACAGTGCTGTTGTGACCAAGGCATTGGAAATGTGTGAAGGTGCAGGGCACGGTTAAGGAAAGATCTATTGACCAGGAAGGGAAGGAAATTTTAATGGAATGGGCTGAGACGTTTTACAGAACTTAGTGCAAATCGGAAAACACAAATTTGAAAATCCCAGGCCCGTGATTGTGGCAAACGGGTAAATGCTTCAAATGGTGAATGGCGTGAGTGAGAGCCGCCATGTTCATTGGGGGCAGGATCCGCGGGACATGTGTGTGGCCGCCAACTTTGTGAGGGGCAAGCTGCAGGTGGGCGCATGCGCAGCCTTCCCTGTCAGGGAGTGATAAGGCAGGATCTACACAGAGTGTCAGAGTCAGGATGTTTTCAATGTCAAAGTGTGTGATGCTGGAAAAGCACAGCCGTTCAGGCAGCACCCGATCAGTGGGAAGGAAGATGGACATGTGGGACAGGTCAAGAGGGCAGTGCTGAGTTGGAAGGCAGGATCTGGGATAAGGTGGGGGAGTGGAAATGAGGAAACTGGTGAAATCCACATTGATCCCATGTGGTTGGAGGATCCGAACACAGAAGATGAGGCGTTCTTCCTCCAGGCATCAGATGCCTGGGTGGAGGCGGCCCAGGACCTTTATGTCCTTGGTGTAGCGGGAAGGGGAGTTAAAGTCTTTGGACACAGGGTGTTTGGGTTGTTCAGCATTTTAATGTTACTTTCACAGACCTTTTGTAAGTTAATTTTACTCTGCTGCCCAACCCCTGACAATGCGCTGCTCTCTAAAAGGACTGCATTTTTCACGATCACTTTGCCAGTGAATAATTCCTTTTTACAACAAAAGTGTGCATTTTCCTTCCATTTCTGACCATCAAATTCTGCAACATTTTCATTCCCTGTAATGCATTTTGCATTCCCTGAAATATCAACTGTGTTTCTCCTTCCACAGATACCAGTGATCAATGCCAAAGCCCTGTTGCCTGTGGAGAGGGTAATATATGACTCCCTTGTACAGCTGCAGTTTGTGTGGTGAAGGTGCTCCCACAATGTGGTTGGGTAAGAGATGTTACAGATTATTCACTCAGCGACAGTGAAAAGTTGACAATGTGTGTGCAAAACAACAACAGTTTGTTGTGATTCTGTTTGCTGAGCTGGAAGTTTTTGTTGCAAACGTTTCGTCCCCTGTCTAGGTGACATCTTCAGTGCTTGAGAGCCTCCTGTGAAGCGCTTCTGTGGTGTTTCCTCCGGCATTTATAGTGGCCTGTCCCTGCCACTTCCGGTTGTCAGTTTCAGCTGTCCGCTGTAGTGGCCGGTATAACAACAGTTTATATTCTTATCATTTTTATAATTTCACAGAAATACTATTGATAATTTCTGACATTAGGCAACAGATGGGGATATTAGGTCAGGTGGTCAAAAGAATTGCCAAATAAGCAGGTTTTTGGGAATACCTTAAAGGAGGAAAACAGATATGAAAGTGTTAGGATAGGAATTCCAGACCTTGTTGCCCTGGCAACAGTAGAAACAGCCAGTCTGGTGAAGCAATGAATAAATGCATCATTGGGAGTCTGAAAACAAATGAGTTGTCGAGATCTCACAGGGAGATAAGGATGTTCATCGCCAGAAATTACATCAAGAGTGAGAATTTTAAGTTGCTTGTAAATAGGAGCCTTTTGATGGATCAACAAGTTTTAGAACAAGTGAGCACTTGGGCAGTAGAGTTTGAGATATTCTTGAGATTACATGTAAGTTGAATGTGGGAGGCCGGCCAGGAGTGTGTTTGGATAATGAAGTCTGGAGATAACACAGGGATGGACAAGTATTTCAGTAAATTAGCTGAGACTAGGGTGGGGTTGGGTGTTCTCACTAATGTAGAAATAGCAATTTTGGAGTCAGGCTCCTCCTCCTCCTCCTCATCATCATCATCATCATCATCACTCCCCCTCACAAATTCACAGATATTGTTCCTTGTTCTGTCTGTCTTTTCTGGTTATGTTCAGCTCACCCACTCTGCTACTAACTAATATTTGACTTCAAGATTGTTGGAAAATCCTGCTCCATCTCTACTCTCCCTTTCCTTTCTGAATTCCTTGTATTTGGTGTCCCTCAAGGATCTATTCTTGGCCCCTCCTGTTTCTCACCTACATACTGCCAGGAGGTGACATCGTCCAAAAGCACTGTGTTAGGTTTCACATGAACACTGACAATGCCCAGCTCTCCCTCCCCATCATCCCTCTCCATTTCTCCACTGTTATTCTGTTATCAAACTGCTTACCACACTCCCACTACTCGATTAGCTGCAATTTCCTCCAATGAAACATTGCAATGGTTAAACCCATTGCCTTCAGTTGCTGTTACAAATTCCTTTCCCTTACTGCTGAGCCCCTCCCTCTCACTGGGAACTGAGGCAGAACTACACACTTCACAATATTGCTCTCATAGTCTGACCGCAAGGTGACCTTCTGATCAGACATCTACACAATCCCAAACACCAGGAATTCCAATCTGTAAAATGTTGCTTGCCCCCCCTCGCCCCCAGCTCCATTGCTACTGAAACCCCTTGCCCATCTCAGTGTTGCATTAAAGTTGACCAAACTAAAACGGAACCTTGATTCTGTGACTGACACAGAGTCTAGTTCTAGGTTCCGTCATGATGGGACACATCCTCTCGGTATTTACCAAACCCCTTAGGAAGCCTATATGTTTGAAAGAGTTCACTTCTCATTCTTCCCAAATCGAGTGAGTAGAGTCCTGACTTCTTCAGCCTTTTCTTAAAAGAGAATCCCTTCGAACCAAGGATCATCCCAGTCAATCTTCTCTGAATGCCTCCGATGAAGTGATGTATTACCTTAAATAAAGGGACCAAAACCTCTCTCATTACTCCAGATGTGGTCTCACTCGCACTATATAAAGTTATTCTCAGGTATATACTTCAAACTCTTATACTGCAAATCCCTTGAAATCAGGAACAATATTCCATTTCCCTTCCTGATGACCTGTTGTAACTTTGTGCTAGCTTGCTTTGTTTCCTGCACATTTACCTCTTGGTCCCTTTGTGTGCAGCTTTTTACAGTTGCCACCAATTAAATAGCACTCTCTGTTCTTTTATTATCTCCTCCAAATGAACTACTTCACATTATCCCAAGTTATACTCCATTTGCCAACTTGTTGTCCACTTCTCCAATGAATCCCTCTGTGTAAACTGTTTATAATCCTTTTGGAACTCTACCGTTCTGCACTTTCGAGGAGACTTCCCCCATCATTCTTCTAAACTTTTCCTGGGAACACTGGGCAGTGGGAAGCATGCAGAGTTGCTGTCTTTTACGGGATACTCTATGGAATGACTGGGAGGAGCTTGCTGCCCATTTGGTCAGAATGGAGACAATTTGCCCATCAAGCTGCATGAGCCTTTCACCCCCCCATTTCTTATTGATGAGGCACAGCGGCAGCACGGAAGGAAAGAAGAAGAAGCAAATCCTGCTCTTCACATCTCACTAACACTGTCCCATGTGTCAAAATTCTCTCCCATGTGTCAAAGATATGCTCTGTTTAGTCACATGAAGTCCCAAGCTGGAAACTCATAGAAACCCAGGTAGATTTCCCCCTGAATTGACTGCTGGTCTCCACAAGGGGTAATGTGTACAGTCATCCTGGGACAAGAGGAGGGGATGGTGTGAGTTTCTAACCTGATCTGACAGTGGTGGACTTTATAAACTTATATTACAGGTGGACATTCAGATGGTAACCTCAGTATTTGTAACACCAAACTCTGACAGAATTACTCAATACATCGGGACCTGGATATTTGCATTTAGTTGTGAGTATTGAGTTCCAGCTCAATCCTATTTGATGCATAAAAGTTCTCCTTTGAATCAAACCATCCTGTCAATAGATCTCCCCCAAGTCTGCCATATATGTCTTGTCAACAGTTTATGATGAGCTGATGAGTGTAAGGTTGATTATTATAATGTATCACTTCTGTAAACCTCTCTGTCACAGTGCAGCCACAATTTCCTCTGCTACAAGGTGAACAATCTGTTTCTCCAAACCCCTGATTCTGTTTGCTCTCTATAAGGTACACATCAAGATTGTGTTGGAACAGTGTCCACTTGCCTGCATTGGAGCAGCCCCCAACAATATTAAAGAAAATGAACATCCTCCAGGGCAAAGCACTGTGCCTGAGTGGTGTCCCATCCACCACCTTCAGCATTCCCTCTCTCCATCCCCGAGGCACAGTGGCATCACTGTGTAAAAGGTAAAGTCAACATTGTCCTACCAGGACATAGGGCTGCTCTCTCATTAGGGAGAAATGACTGGTGGTGGGTTTAACCTGAAGGTTACCCGAGCCCAGGCAAGGGTAGAGGTTGGAAAGGAGAGTCCATCTATTGTAGATGGATATTCTTGATATGTACCATTAACACCCATGTCTCTGAAACTAAAATCCCCCATTCCTTGTACCATCCTAGTAAATCTCCTGTGCCCCCTCTCAGAGAACCTGACATCCGTCCCAATGTATGGGCGACCTCTGGTTTGCACAGACCCAGCTGCTCTGTGTTCCTCTGGGTGATTTCGTCATAGAGCAACAGTTGCACTAAACCTCACTGTCTGTAATGGTGGGCGACACAGAAATCCCGGTGGCATTTAGGATGTATTTAGTGTGCACTTGCGATGCCATGATAGATGGCACTTTTCCACAAGTACTGGAAAATAGATCAGGATAGTTCAGTGGTAGTTTTCTTTCTCACAGATGGATCACCAGAGTCTTTTTCTGTTCTGTAGACCGCTGAGATGTTTATTATAGGAATATGACAGGCTCCATTGGACATCAGGTCAGAAAAGGTGATACTAGAATAGATGACATTTGGTTGGTCGATGTTTTTGGGAAGAAAATGAGACGGAGAGTTTTAAGAGGAAATTCAGAAGCTCAGCTCAGGAATCAGAAAGGGCCATCATCAAGTGAGAAATAAAATTTGGGCATCCTGAAGGCAGGAAATAAAGAAAGGCACATATAGCAAAGTATTGAGAGCAGGGAGGGGATTAAAGATAGGGAAGTTAATGAAGCTGGAGGACATGAAGTTGGAAAGGATTGTGAGGATGGAGGATGTTACAGAGATAGATATTTGTAATAGAGATTTTTGGGTTTTGAGGCTGGAGAGGAATTATTGAGATATGGAAGAGTTGTAAGGCTGGATAAGGTGGCATTGACAGGGATAGTTCCGAGCATAGAGGAATTTACAGAGGTAGCGAGCGTTAGAGTCGTAAAGTTATACAGCATTGACAAAGACCCTGTGGTCCAACTAGTCCATGTTGACCATAATTTTGAACTGAACTAATCGCATCTGCCTGCACTTGGTCCAAATCCATCCTAGCATTCCCTATTGATATAAGGGGCGCAAATGTTTTTTCCTCTTTAGAATCCCATTCCCCTACCCTTTTACTCTACATTTACCCCTGATTATTTCACTAATCCTAATCATCCCTGAACACTATGGGCAATTTAGCACGGCCAGTTTACCTCCCCTGTATATCTATGGTTTATGGGAAGAAACGGGAGCACCTGGAGGAACACACGTTGACTTGGGGAGGAATATCCAAACTCCACATGGACAGCCATCCAGTGCAGGAATTGAACCTGTGTCCCTCGTGTTGTGAGGCAGCCCAGCTAGCCATTGAGCCACTGTGCCACCCTGAAATTGTAATTGCATTCACAGCTACCACTTCCTCTGCAAGTGTATTCCACACGTGAACCACTCTCGATGCAAAAAAAAAAATCCCAAACTTCGTTTTAAAGCCTTCCTTCTCTCACTTTAAAATATGTACCCACTCTTGAATCGCGACCCCTCCTGGAAAGGGCACCTGCTGTTTACATTACTGATAGTCTTCAGGACTTTATAAATCTCTCACCCCTCAGCCTCCTACGCTCCAGTGAAAGAAGACCCAGCCTATCCAGATTCTGCTTAAAATTCAAACCATCCATTCCCATCAACCTCCTGGTAAAACTCTTCTGAACCCGCTCCAGTTTCATAATATTCTTCCCATGATAACACAACCAGAACTGGGCACAGTATTCCAGAAGAGGCCTCCCCAACATCCTGTACAACCTCAACATAACGTCCCAACTCCTATACTCTGAGGTCTGAGCAATGAGGATAAATGTGCTAAACACCTTTTTAACCACCCTGTCTACATGTGACACATACTTCAAAAATCTGAACACCGAGGTCTCTTTGTTCCATATCACTTCTCATGGCCTGACTTTTAATGAGTGTAAATTCTGCCTTTTTTATCAAGATGTAATATTTTGCATTTATTCCAATCCAAAACATCCTTCGAGTATAAAAGCAGTAGGAGAATACTGAAGAGGGAAATCAGGAGGGCAAAAAGGGGACAGGACACAGCTTTGGCGAATAGGGTTAAGGATAATCCAAAGGGTTTTTATAAATACATTAAGAACAAAAGGGTTACTAGAAAGAGAATAGGGCTCCTCAAAGATCAGCAAGGCAGCCTATGTGTGGAGTTGCAGGTGATGCGGTTGGGGGTGTTGGAGGGCGAGAGACTAAACGAGTATTTGGCATCAGTGTTTACTGTGGAGAAGGACATGGGAGTTATAGAATGTCGGGAAATAGATGGTGACATCTTGAAAAATATCCATATTACACAGAAGGTGGTACTGGATCTCTTGAAACGCATAAAGGTGGATAAATCCCCAGCATCTGTTAGGTGTACCCTAAAATTCTGTAGGAAGCTAAGGAAGTGATTGCTGGGCCCCTTGCTGAGATTTTTGTATTATTGATAGTCACAGCTGAGGTGCCAGAAGACTGGGGGTTGGTTAATATGGTGCTACTGTTTAAGGAAGGCGGTTTCGACAAGCCCGGGAACTACAGATGCATGAACCTGACATCGGTGCTAGACAAGTTGTTGGAGGGAACCCTGAGGGACAGGATTTACATGTATTTGGAAAAGCAAGGACAGATCAAGATTGATGAAATTGATGTGCTGGAAATTTTGGAAAACATTAAGATTGATAAGTCCCCATGGCCAGACCAGATTTATCATAGGCTGCTCCAGGAAGCGAGAAAAGAGGTTGCTAAGCCGCTGGCAAGGATATTTGCCTCTTCACTCTCTACAGGAGTCATACCGGAGAATTAGAAGGAGGCAAATGTTCCTCCTTTCAAGAAGGGAAATCGGTGGCAATTACAGACCAGTCAGTCTTACATCTGTTGTCTGCAAAGTTGTGGAAATAATTCTGAGGGATAGGATTTATGACAATTTGTCAAAGCATAGTGTGATTATTGAGTTCTTTGAGGTGGTGTCAAGATAGGTCGACGACTGTAGAGCAGTGGATGTGGTATAAATGGATTTCATCAAGGCATTTGTTAGGGTTCCCCATGGTAGGCTCATCCATAAAGTCAGGAAGTATGGGATACAGGGAGATTTGGCTATCTGGATTCAGAATTGGCTGGCTGACAGAAGGCAGGCAATGGTTGTAGATGAAAGCCTGCAGGACAGTTTTGAGTGGGGTCCCGCAGAGCTCTGTTCTTGGGCCTCTGTAGTTTTTATAAATGGCTTGGATGAGGAGGTTTATGGCTGGGTTAGTACATTTGCTGATGACACAAAGATTGGAAGTGTTGTCGATAATATAGAGGGCTACTTCAGGCTGCAGCGTGACATAGACAGGATGCAGAGCTGGGCTGAGAAATGGCAGATGGAGTTCAACCTGGATAAATGCGAACTTGAATACTGAATATAGGATTAAAGACAGGATTCTTGGCAGTGTGGAGGAACAGAGGGATAAATCCCTCAAAGTTGCCAACCAAGTGTGATACGGTTGTTACCAAAGCAAATGTTTTTTTGGCTTTCATTAACATGGGGATAGAGTTTAAGAGCCGTGAGGTTTTTCTACAGCTCTACAAGTCCCAGGTGAGACCACACCTGGTCTCAATACTATAGGAAATGTACAGAGGCTTTAGAGAGGGTGCAAACAAGGTTTACGAGCATACTTCCTGGACTGGAGGGCTTCCTGTATGAAGAAAGTTTGAATAAGCTTGGACATTTCTCTCTGGAGAGAAAGATGAACAGAGGAGACCGATAAAAGATGTACAATATAATGACAGGAATAAATATAGTCAATAGCCAGAGACTTTTCCCCAGGGCAGGATTGACTTGTATGAGAAGTCATACTGTGAAGATGTTAGGAGGAAGGTATAAAGGACGCGTCTGAGGTAGGTTTTTTACAGAGTTGTGAATGCATGAAATGCGTTACCAGCGGTGGTGGTGGAAGCGAAGTCATTGGGGACATTTATGCAACTGCAGGACATGTACATGGATAGCAGTGAGTTGAGGGGTACGTAGGTTAAGTTTTACATTAGGATTAAATCTCGGTACAACATCATGGACGTAAGGGCCAGATCTGTGCTGTACTTGTCTAAGTTGTATGATTAGGGATAGTCGGCATGGCTTTGTGCGTGGGAAATCATGTGTCACGTAGTTGATTGAGCTGTTTTTGAATAAGTAACAAAGAGGATTGATGAGGGCAGAGTGGTAAATGTGATCTATATGGACTTCAGTAAGGCGTTCGACAAGGTTCCCCATGGGAGACTGATTAGCAAGGTTAGATCTCTCAGAATACAGGGAGAACTAGCCATTTGGATACAGAACTGGCTCAAAGTTAGAAGACAGAGGGTGGTGGTGGAAGATTGTTTTTTAGACTGGAGGCCTGTGATCAGTGGAGTGCCACAAGGATCGGTGCTGTGACTTCTGCTTTTTGTCATTTCTATAAATGATTTGGATGTGAACATAGGAGGTATAGTTAGTAAGTTGGCAGATGAAACCAAAATTGAAGGTGTAGCGGACAATGGAGAATATTACCTCGGATTACAATGGGATCTTGATCAGATGGGCAAATGGGCTGAGGAGTGGCAGATGGACTTTAATTTAGATAAATGTAAGGTGCTGCATTTTCGAAATTGCAAAGCTTAGCAGGACTGATACACATAATGGTCAGGTCCTAGGGAGTGTTGCTGAACAAAGCGACCTTGCAGTGCAGATTCATAATTCCTCGAAAGTAGAGGTGCTGGTAGATAGTGCACTTGAAGAAGTGTTTAGATGGTCACACCAAGCACTACTGATGCTGCCTGATCTGAACACAATGATGGATAAGATGGGGGCATTGCTGGAAGTCAGAGTCTATGCAATGTGGACCTGGGGAGGTGCAGCAGGTCAGGCAGTATCGGAGGAGCAGGAAAGTTGATGTTTTGGATCAGGACCCTTTGTCAGTCCTGATTAGTAGACCTGACCCAGAACGTCAGCTTTCCAGCCCCATCGTATTCATGCTTGTCATCAAGCACCTATTTATTCTTGTCCCACGTTCTGGCACTCAGCGTGTAAACGATATTGTAATGCTTGGTGTGATCATTTAAACACTTCTTCAAGTGTTTCCTGCATCTGTCACCATTTCCGGTGCTGCCAGACCTGCTGAGGATCTCCAGCGCTTTTTGTTTTTATTGCTTTTTGTTTAATTTGACCTACGTTCATCATTTCTATAGCATCTCATTCCATACGCTCACCAACCTCTGAGTCAACTGTTTGGCCCTCAGGTCCATTTGAAACCTTTCCCCTCTCACCTAAAACCCAATGCCCTGTAGTTTTGAATTCCCCGACAGTGGGTGGAAACAAAGACTTTGGCTATTCACCCTGTCTGTGCTTCTCCGTAAGGTAACCCCTCAGTCTCTGACGCTCTAGGGAAAAAGCCCAGCTTATTCAGCCTTTCCCTTTAACTCCACAGTCCTAACAATAGCCTTGCAGATATTTTCTGAAACCCTCCTCAAGTTTTGTAAAACAGAGTCATAGAGATGTACAGAATGGAAACAGACCCTCTGTCCTAATCGTCCATGCCAACCAGCTCATTTATACATGTAGCAAGCAAGTTGTTCCTGGGGTCCTCTTGAAGTCTTTCCCCTCTCACGTAAAACCTATGCCCTCTGCTTTTGGACTCCCCTATCCTGGGAATAAAGAAACTGACTAGTCACCCTGTTGTTGCTCCTCACAACTTTAGAACGTTGTATAATGCCATTCCACAACATCTCCTGCTCCATGGAAAATAGCCGCAGCCCCTCCCTATGGTTCAAATGTTCCAATACTGGCAACACACTTGTAAATCTTTGCTGAAAATTTTCAGGTTTCCCAACCCCTTTCCTGTAACAGGGAGACCAGAATTGAAAGCAGTCTGGGGATTCCAAAAGTGGCCGTACTAATATACTGTACAACCGAACCATGATCTCCCAACTCCTATACTCAATGCACAGCCCAATAACAGCTAGCATACCAAACACCTTCACCGACCTGTCTACCTTCAACCCCACTTTCAAAAAATTATCAACCCACACTGCACAGTGTATTTGTTCGTGCACACTTTCCAGGAACTTGTCATTATGAGTTGAGTCCTATTGTGGTAATATTTTTTCCCGAAATCAGGGAGAATAGAATTGAATGTAGTATTCTAAAACTGGCCTCACCAATGCCCAGTACAGCCACAACTGTAACTAACTCCTATACTCAGTGACCAAATCCCTACAGTGTGGAAGCAGGCCATTCGGCCCATGAGACTATGCCAACCAGCTGAACTTGTGTATTTCTACTATCCATGCCCCTCATGATTTTATAAACCTCTACAAGGTCTCCCACCAGCCTCTGACGATCCAGGGAACATAGCCTATTCAACTTCTCCCGGTAGCTCAAATCCTCCAGTCCTGGCAACATCCTTGAAATTCTTTTCTGACCCCTTTCAAGTTTCATAATATTGTTTTGATAGGAAGGAAACCGGAATTGTATGGATTATTCCAACAGTGGCCTAAGCAATATCCCGTGCAGCCGCAATATGATCTCCTAACACTTGTACTCAATGCTCTGACCAATAAGGGAAAGCATACCAAACGCCGCCTTCAATATTCTATCTACCTGCGACTCCACTTTCAAGAAGCTATGAATCTGCACTCTGAGATGTCTTTGTTCAGCAGTGCTCCCGAGGACCTTATCATTAAGTGTATAAGTCCCAACTGCAGCACCACAAATTTTTCTAAACTAAACTCAATCTGCCACTCCTCAGCCCATTCACCCATCTGATCAAGTTCCCATTGTACTCTGAGGTAATCTTTTTCACTGTCCACTACACCTCCAATGGTGGTGTGATCTGCAAACTTACTAACCATACACCTATGTTCGCATCCCAGTCATTTACATAAATGATGAAAACTAGTGGATCAAGCAGCGATCGTTGTGACACTCCACTGGTCACAGGCCTCAAGTCTGCAAAGCAGCCCTCCACCACTCTGTCTTCTACCGTTTGAGCCAGTTCTGTAATCAAATGGCTGATTTCCTCTGTATTCCATGGGATCTAACATTGCTAACCAGTCTCCCATGAGGAGCCTTGCGGAACACCTTACTGAAGTCCACGTAGATCATGTCCACCGCTCTGCCTTCATCAATCCTTTGTTACTTCTTCAAAAGAATTCTTCCCTTTGGAAAACCTAACAGTTACAGCACCAGAATAATCGGCCCACCATGTCTGTGCGGATTATGATGCCATTCCATCTGCCTGTACATGATCCATATCCCTGTCAACCCATGCCTGCTTATGTGTCTGCCCAAATGCCTCAAAAACGTTGTGATTGTTTCTGCTTTTACCATCTCCCAGGAAAATATATTCTAGTCAACTATCACCTTCTGCTTAAGAAACTTGCCTGACATATCTCCCTTTAAACTTGCACAGATATTGTTGGAAATGCCCAGCAGATCATGCAGCATCTGTGAAGTAAAATCATTTAATGTTTCGGGACCGGTCACCCTTCCTCAGAAACGTCAACTCTAATTTCTCTTCACAGATGCTGCTGGACCTGCTGAGCTTTTTCAGAAAATTCTGTTTCTCTTTCTGGTTTACAGCATCTGCGGTTTTCATTTCCTTTAAACTGCCCCCTCTCCGCTTAAATGTGTGGCTCTAGAATTTGTCACTTCCACCTTGGAAAAAAGATTCACATTATTCACTCTGTGCCCCTCGGGTTACCCCGCAGCTACTGACTTGCCAAAGACAAACATCCAAGTTTTTCCAACCTCTCCCAATCCAGACAACATCCTGGTAAACCGGTTGTCACCCTCTCCAAAGCCTCCAAATCTCTTTGAAGTCTTTCCCCTGTCATTTTAAACCTATGCTCTCTACTCTTAGTCTCCCCTACCTGGGGAAAAAAAAGAAACCATGACTAGTCACCCTATCGTTGCTCCTCATAATTTTATAAAGTTATACAATGCCACCTCAAGCGTCCAGTGCTCCAGAGAAAATAGCCTCAGCCTATTCAGTCTCTCCCTATGGTTCAAATGTTCCAATACTGGCAACACCTTTGGAAATCTTTTCTGAACTCTTTCAAGTCTCCCAACATCCATCCTATAGCAGGAAGACTGGAATTGAAAGCAGTATGGAAATTCCAAAAGTGGCCAAGCCAATAAACTGTGCAACCGAAACATGATCTCCCAACTCCTATCCTCAATGCACTACCCAATAATAGCTAGCATACCAAACACCACCTTCACTGACCTGTCTACCTTCAACCCCACTTTCAAGGAACTATCAACCCACACTGCACGGTCTGTTTGTTCGTGCACACTTCCCAGGAACTTGTCATTGAGGTTGAGTCCTATTGTGGTATCATCTTTCTGAAATTAGGTAGACTAGGATTGAATGTAGTATTCTAAAACTGGCCTCACCAATGCCTTGTACAGCCACAACGTGACCTCCTAACCCCTATACTCAGTGACAGAATCCCTACAGTGTGAAAACAGGCCATTCGGCCCATGAGACCATACCAATCAACGGAATAGCATCCCACCCTACCCGTGTAACCTCTCATTTCCTACAGCGAATCCACTTTACCTGCAAGTCTTTGGATTGAGGGTGGAAACCAAAGAACCCAGAGGAAGCCCACGCAGACACACACTGGGAGAACGTGCAAACACCACACAGACAGTGGAATTGAACCAAGTCAATTTATTAATCAGTACCCTAACCAATAATGGTCACCATCCCAAACGTCAACAAATGATCTCCCTGAAACTCTACTTTGCAGGAACTATGCAATTGTTCTGAGCCCTTCAGAGGGATTGAAGGGGATGGAGAGAAAGCAGCAACAGGGTTGAATTTTGATCTGTAAAAATTCTCTTCATCTTCCCCCTCTGTCTGTCTCCCCTGTCTGTTTGTTCCCCCCGTCTCCCCCTCTCTATCTATCCCCCTCTCTATCTATCCCCCATCTGTCTGTCTGTGCCCCCGCGCCTGTCCCCGTCGCTTCCTCTATCCGAACTGACTGTTCCCCATCTCTCTTTTTCCCCCTTCTCTGTCCCCACCCGTCTCTGTGCCATCCCTCTCTATCCCGCCAGCCTCTCTTTCTCGCCAACCTCTGCCACCCCATCCCTGCCTACGCTCATCTCCCTATTCCGTAGGTCTGTACTCCCTCACCACAGGGAAAAGACCTTGTCTGTTTAACCTATCCATACCCGGCCTGATTTTATAAATCTCTATAAGGTCACCCCTCAGCCTTCGCCACTCTAGTTAAAACAGCCTATCCAACCCTGGCAACATCCTTCTAATTATTTTCTGACCTCTTTCAAGTTTGAGAACATCCTTCTGATCGGAAGGAGACCAGAGTTGCATGGAATATTCCAAAGGTTGCCTAATCAATGTCCTGTACACCACAATATGACCTCCCAACCCCTATACTAAACACTCTGACCAATAAAGGCAAGCAGATCAACTGCCGCCTTCACTATCCTATCTACCTGCGACTTTACTTTCAAGGAACTATGAACCTGCACTCCAAGGTTTCTTTGTTCAGCAGCACTCCCCAGGAATTTACTATTAACTGTATGCGTTCTACTAATGTTTGCTTTTCCAAAATGCAGCACCTCACATTTTTCTAAACTGAACTCCTCAGTCCATTTGCCCATGTGATCCAGGTGCCTTGTACTCTGAGGTAATCTTTTTCACTGTCCACTCCAACTCCAATTTTGGTGTCATCTGCAAACTTACTAACAATACCTCTTATGTTCACATCCAAGTCAATGATATAAATGACGAAAAGTAATCGATCCAGCACCGATCCTTGTGATACTCCACTGGTCACAGGCCTCCAGCCTAAAAAGCACCGCTCAACCACCACCCTCTGTCTTCGACCTTTGAGCCAGTTCTGTATCCAAATGGCTAGTTCTCTCTGTATTCCATGAGATCTAACCTTGCTAACCAGTCTCCCATGGGGAACATTGTCAAACGCCTAACTGAAGGCCATGCAGATCATGACCACTGCTCTGCCCTCATCAATCCTTTTTGTTACTTCTTCAAAAAAACTGACTCAAGTTCATGAGATGTGATGTCTCACACACAAAGCTGTTAATAATATCCAGGACTTAACTCAGTATCTCTGCGTCGCCCAGTTATAGATGTTAATATTCTGGATAAAGTTCACGTACACCAACTTTGTGTTAGTGACTGTGTTATTGAGTCTTGTTAATAACACCAATGCCGGTGAGTTCCTTTTGAAAGGCACTCCCTATATCCCTTACCCCCTCCCATCTGCTCTGTCTCCTCCATCCCCACTGGAGACAGTAAGTGGGAGGAGCTCATGGGGTTTCCATGCGAGTGAGATTGAGAACATCATCCCTTCTTTCCACAAGCCCACCAAGAAATGGTGGTAGTGTCCTTACCTCTGGACCAGGAGAATCGGGTTCAGAGTTGAGTAACATCATCTTTGAAGAGGCTGATTGGAAAACATGCCCAAGCCACCAGTCCATACTGTCTCCCAGCTGTACCTGCCTGAGCCTCAACAGAACCTTCCTGTAGTTTCTCTCCTGTCAGACTCTCCCATTGCTCAGTTTGTCCAGGATCCCCTCCTGCTGCTGCACTGCTCCTGTCCCTCAATGACCTGTCCATCCCCCAGGGTCCTCCACATTCATTCATTGTTTACAATCCCATTGTCCCAGTCCTCCAGCCCCGCCCCCTCCACCCTATTGGGCAACAGCTGCTGTCAATCACCCAGGCTTCTGTGTGATCTGGAGCATGTACTGTAGGAGGGGAGACCAGTGCACAGCTGCAGTGCTGGGCAATTGTTGGCTTATGTGCAGTGTGGGTCAGTGCCAGGGAGGCTGTAGGTGTGTGGGATTAATCTGTCATTGGCAGTTCCTCCCTCTGAAAGCAGGGCCCAGGGGAATGGCCCCTCCCCTGGTATCCTGACGAGTGGTCAAAGTATCAATGGGGAAGCATTTTGAAGAGAGTTATCAGAACTCTTGTGAAGATTCAGGAATGTTATGGAGAGGGACAAGGGTGGGCCTGTAATTAGAGTTCTAATCTGTTTCATTTTAGTTCAACCAGATATGATTTGGCCTCTGGTTCTCATCAGAGATCGGAGTGGGGGAAATAAATAAGACCAGGAAGGAAAGCTTGGGAGGTGGTGAAAGGATTCATCAACACCCCGGAGGCTCGGAGTCAGAATAATTGATTTGATTCGATTTCCTACAGTGTAGAAACAGGCCCTTCGGCCCAACCAGTCCACACCGACCCTCCGAAGAGCAACCCACCCAGACCCATTTCCCTCTGACTAAAGCATCTAACACTATGGGCAATTTAGCATGGCCAATTCACCTGACCTGCACTGTCAGACTTTGGACTGTGGGAGGAAACTGGAGCACCCGGAGGAAACCCACGCAGACATGGAGAGAATGAGCCCGAGGCTGGAATCGAATCTGGGACCCTAGTGCTGTGAGGCAGCAGTGCTAACTACTGTGCCATCGTGCCGCCCCTTTTTTTGGTTCTTAGTCTGCAGACAAGAGCGAGGAAACTGAATTCAAAGAGAGGAGAGTGTGAGAGAACTGGGTGTGGAGGGAAGGAGTGAGGAGATTGGTTTGGATTTCAGTTCACAGAAGAGAGAAATTGTGAGACTGAGATCTAAAGCTTTGGGGGAAACAAAGAAACCACAATTTAATACTATAATTGTCTTCTGAATTTCCATCCTGTGTGAACGGTGGTGACCTGTTTTCTCTATTGTAGGGTTCTGAAAGGGCGGATTTGTGGATGAGAAATTCAAATTAAACTTCCTGTTCAGTTTTGATGGTTACTTGATCCGTGCCGATCTGAATATCATTGGCCTTTTCATATGGAAGGAAACGTGTGTATTCTGTCTGTGGGCGAATATTTCAAATGTCAGTGTGACTGGAAAAAGTACTGAGACGCAACGAAGTCCATGTTAGTGTGGTGACTGTGGAGAGAGAGTTCATTTGCTTTTAAAAATCTGAAAAAAACATGGCACATTTCCCAGGAACAATTAAGCTCCGGTTTTTATTTATAAATCATGCAACCAGAAAGACACAAGGATACCTGCAGTATGGAAAATGCTATGAAAACAGGATTGTTGAAAAGGAGTTAATTCTCGATCATGGTTTGTAATCCATTGGCGTTGTCACGTCAGTTCCAGCACCGTGGGGAAACACTGGAAATGTGATGGATGCAGAGTAGGTTTCAGTTATTAAACTGGAAAAAGTGCAGAAGAAATTTACAAGAATTTTTGCCAGGGCTCAGGGGTCTGAGTTAAAGGGAGAGGTTGGACAAGCGAGGATTTTTTTTTTTGTTTAGAGCAGAGGAAACAGAGGGGGAATGTTTTCTGGAAGTGTATAAGACCATGAGAGACATGGGTAAGGTGAATGCACTCAGTCTTTTTCCCAGGGAATCAAGGAGTGGAGGGCATCAGTTTAAGGTTAGAGGAGAAATTATGAAAGGGAACCTGAGGGGCACCTGTTTTACACAGAGGATAGTATGTATATGGACGGAGATGCCAGTGGAAGTGGTTGAGGTGGGTACATTAACAACATGTAAAAGACATTTGGACAAATACATGGATAGGAAAGGATCAGAGGCAGATGCGCCACGTGCAAGGAAATGGGGTTCGCGTGGATAGACATTCTGGTCAGCATGGGCCAGTTTGGGCCAAAGGCCCTGTCTCTGCTGTAGGACTCTGACTCCAAGTATATTTACTATTTCTCCCGCTATCTCTGGTAGCACCCTGGGATGTATTCCATCAGGGCAAAGAAACTTGTCTACCTTTACCTCCATTAGCTTGCCCAGCTCTAACTCTCTCGTGATAATGATTGTTTCTTGGTCCTCACCTTCCTAAGTCTCCTTATCAATTACTGACATGTTCTTCATATCCTCCACTGTGAAGACTGACTGCTGTGTATTCATATTCCTGAACCCTGCTGGATAGGAATAACTGGGCACAGAACTCTGAGAGGTCTTCTTTGAGTCTTTATTGATGAGACATGGCAGTTACCTGGATAGTGTACATGCAGAACACCTCCAGGCAGCATCAGGTAACTCCCCGCCTGTCCGATGTGCCGCTCCCATTCTTATACCTTTGTGGTTTGTGGTTTTGAATGGACGCTGTCTCTCAGTATTATCTCCATGGCAACGGCAGTTAGAAAGTTGAGTTAAGACATGGGTAAGGTGAATGCACTCAGTCTTTTTCCCAGGGAATCAAGGAGTGGAGGGCATCAGTTTAAGGTTAGAGGAGAAACACTTTGTGGTTAAACCACATACTCCTCCCCCACGCCCCTGTGGCTCAGTCAGGTATCTGACAGGCACTTCAGTTTCAGTGGGGCTGTCTGTCAGGATTCTGATGTGGAAGAGCCGGTGTTGGAGCGGGGTGGGCAAAGTTAAAAAACACACATCACCAGGTTATAGTCCAGCAGGTTTATTTGGAAGTACAGGCTTTTGGAGTGTGCTGCGATTTGTAACGTGATCACGATTATCTCTATGGTAACAGTTAAGTGCTTCAACAATTACAGAGGTCAGATGTTCCCCACACAATAGGTTCCCCTCTAGCCGTGTAAACTGCTATTCTGGCCCTCGGGATAGCTACTCATCACTTTTCTCCCCCAATCCCATCTCGCTTTCTGTTGATCTTTAAGGTTTTTCTAATCTCCTAGTTTCTCCATGGTCTTTGCCAATTTGTATGCTTTCTATTTCAATTTGATAGACTCCCTTATTTCCTTAGCCACCCATGGCAGATTACTCCTTTTCCTACAGTCCTTCCTTTTCACTGATATATACTTTTGCTGAGCAGTTTGAAAAATTCTTTGATATTGCTCCACTGTCTGTCAACTGTCCCACCGTAAAGTCTTTGCTTCCAGTCTACATTAGCCAACTTTTGCCTCATTCTATTGTAGTCTCCTTTGTTTAAGCACAGGATCTGGATTGGATTTAATCTTCCAGCTTTCCAACTGTATTCTAAATTTGACAATACTTACCACAAGTCTTTTATCAGATTACGAGGTAAGACGATGTTACCTGGGTGTTTTGGTTTTCATTGTCAAAGACCTTGGCTTTGTAATAAAGTACAGGATAGATATTCACAACAACGTATTCTGGACGCTGTGAATGTCCTACACAGTCTAAAAACATAAATCACTGTTTCCCCTCAGTTTAAAATTGCAAAATCATTATCTCCCACACGCTTCCTCATCTTCTAAGTTTGAAATGCTAATCCCCCTGACTATCCTGCTTTTCCCGAAAATCTCCTTTGTTGAAGGTGGTGAGTTTTGGATTCAGCTTTCCAGTTATTACCGTAAAAAGATAAGCATTGGGCACAGGGGAGGCAATGCAGCTCTTCGAACCAGCTCCACCATTTAATACGGTGATGACTGAGCTCACCTTGGTCTCAGCTGGATTTTCCCGCCTGCTCTCTCTCAACCTTCAACTCATTGCAAATTCAACATCTGTATCTCTTCATTAAATTTGCTCATTGTCCTGGCACCCACCTCATTTTGAATAGGAAATTCCATAGATTCACAACACATTGAGATAGGTACATTCTCCTTCATGAGAATGTACCTATAGGGTCCCTATAGTGCAGAGTCCACACCAACCCTATGATGAGCATCCCATTCTGACCTACCCATTCCCTGTAACCCTGCATTTCCTGTGGCTAATTTCCTAACCAGCACATGCATGGAAACTGGACAATTTAGCATGGGCAATCCACCTAATCTGCACATATTTGGACTGTGGGAGGAAACTGGAGCACGGCTGGAAACTCGTACAGACATGGGGGGGGGGATGTGTAAACTCCACACAGTCGCCTAAGGCTGAAATCAAACCCAGGTCACTGACGCTGTGAGGCAGCAGTGCTAACCACTCAGCTACCTCTGCTTAAAATCTGCTCCTCCTTATTAACCTCTCTATCACCCAATTTGCTGAATCTATATTCCTCACGTCAGAAATCAGGTCGTGGAAACGAATGTCTCCATGACACCCAATGACAGCCCACATGTCCTGTGTGTCTGAATGGGGATTTGATAGACAACCACCCTCCAGCCCACACATTTCATTCACGTTCCAGAGACAGGGTTCAAGTAGCTTCCTGGGGACTACAACTCCCACAATCCCTGAGGCAGGGAGCACACGTGTGTGGGGAAACCTGGCACTGTACATGTACAGAATGTGGGCGGATTTTGGAGCGTGTGCTTTGGGGTACCTAGCGGAAAGTACTTCACACTGATTGGCTGGAGGAGGAACACATCCACTTTTAGTATTGATCTGCCGGGGAGTTAAGGTGTCACCACACCCACGTGGGACCAAGTTCCATCCCCAATGCGTCATAATGCTTGGGAATCGACCAATGGGAAACCAAGAAGGATCTAACCCATTCTCCCAGCCTGAAGGTTCCTCTTCTGTCCAGGATCTGCCACCTCCCTTTCTGTTTCCTTTTGTTTCATTCTGCTGTTACATTATTGACTTGCAGCAACTGAAAGGAAAGGAAGTGAACCCAGAAAGGGTGCATAATATAACCAGGGACAGGAAGTGGTGTCATGGATCTGTTTACCAGCAACTCCATGAGAATGGGGAGGGTGTACATTAGGGGTAGCAGAGTCAGAATGGAGGGAGAGAGTAAGTGGGCTGCAGGGTTACAGCTTTAGGGAAAGACAAGGAAAAAGATGTTCCAGAGCAACGAGAATTGTCTGTTCTGAATTTCTAATCTGTACATATTCCTTTATACAGGGTGCTAGATGGTGAAG